>NC_143013.1:106754151-107049151 GCF_055824585.1 Amblyomma mixtum
CTGCCCCTCCGCCGGCCGCCATGATCGAGGTGCACGTATACCAGACGAACTCTTGCTCCGCGAGCATGTTTTCTTCGCGTGTCGCGTTCAGACTGCCGTTTGGAATCCGCGTGCATCGGAAATTCGGCCAGTAAGTCGCCGAGCGCTAGAGCCGCACGAAACTACGTCGTAAACGAATGCCAGTTTGATTGGGAAGCTGCGCTTGTTGCGTTGCTCGAGCCGGCCAAGAAAACAGGCGCAGCGACGAAAGTTGGTCGCGTGTTTAGTTTCCCTCGATTCTGGGACAGAAGCTCGGATAGCAGTCACTGAAAGCAACGCTTCCGTGAAACCGGAGAGCCACATGTATAGTTCAGGCACACTCGCGGGGAAGTGATCGGTGACTGGGCGCCACTCGACAGCTGCGGCTCGTCTGCGGTGCTCCCGGCATAACTGTGGACTGTGTATCTGCGCAGAGCCGTTGATTTCCGAGCTGTAATACATATCTGACCGTGATATAACGTTTCATGCTTTAATCCTAGGTTGACGTGCAAAATTCTTGGACGAAGTGCATCCTAAAGAAACGCAGGACGGCCACCAAAGTTTGCCTAGATATGTTGAATGAAAGGATGTGATCTCGTGCTTTTTTTGGTCTTGAATTCCTGGGACATGCGCTTCGTTTTTCGATGGAGTTGTGGCACTGCCTGCTCTTCGTCGTCTTCTACGTGGCACTAGTCCCGTGGTTCTGCTTCGACCAAAACCGTCTCTTGCGTGTCTGCAGCTGGCCTAGCGCGAGGCTTTGTCGCGCGGCTACCGTGGCACTCACCGCTCATCGTTGTAATCTAGGTAGCAAAATCCTGCGCTCTCGGTTCTCTAACCAGATGGTTGGACCGAATATTGGAGCGTCCCCTTCGAAACGCGGGGGTGGCAACTGCCACCGTGATCGGCTTTTTTTTCTCATTTATTTTTGTTTAACTGTGTCGTAAATTACTAAAATTCTCCATTTCCTTCAAATAATTTCTCCTACACTTCTAACCTTATGTCACCTCTCTGCATTTGAGCCACCAATCTTCCAATCGCTTTTTGCTAACTTCCACCGCAGATTTTTTTGCATTACCATTGTTATCTCTAAACCATAGGGCCTCAGGAAGAGTGCCTGCGCCTCCATCGACATCCGGATGGATGCAATCACATTTGATTATGAGGTATTCAATTGTTTCTACAAATGTGCCGCACACAGCAAATGTCTCATTTTCTTCGTTAAATTTCTTTTTGTAGCTGCGCATTCTAAGACACCCTGACCTAGCTTCAAAGATAGGGCACTTCCTATTTAGTTATCATAGAACGATTCCTTTCTGATCTGCCTTTCCCAGTATGGTTTGGTTTGGTTTATGGGGTTTAACGTCCCAAAGCGACTAAGGCTATGAGAGACGCCGTAGTGGAGGGCTCCGGAAATTTCGACTACCTGGGGTTCTTTAACGTGCACTGACATCGCACAGTACACGGGCCTCTAGAATTTCTCCTCCAAAGAAATTCTAGCCGCCGCGGCCGGGATCGAACCCGCGTCTTTTGGGTCAGCAGCCGAGCACCATAACCGCTGAGCCACCGCGGCGGCCTTTCCCAGTATCGATATAGTATGCTTCTTCCATTCATGCATGGAGCCCCGCCTGGCCCAGGTTGGGATCCCTATCCATGTTAACCGCTTCTGTTAGGGCGCTGACACCAGCCGGACCTTGGAGGAGAGAAAAGCTATGTGCCATGTGGTTGTGTTTCTCTCCTCCTGTCTCTTTTTCCGAGTAAGTGGAGAAAGGACAAGTTCGCTCCCTCGGCGGTCGTGCGCCCTAGCCATGCTGATACCCGGGTGGCTTTGCACCTGGGGCTTCCTCCTCGCACACCAGAACTTTCTCCCTCTCCTTCCTCTTGGTTCGCTTTTCAGAGTGCTCTCTCCATACGCGCTTCCACGCCCAGTTGTTGTCTGAACTTCTGTGGGGACGGTCTGCTCGGTGGCAGTGCCGCCCGTAGAGACGCTAACGCCACCGCAGCATCGCCCACACGTGGACTCTAGAAGACTTCGACACAGCGCGGCATACTTCTTCTTGCCTGTCCGACCTTTACGGTGAGCGAAAACAAGTTCATACCAAGGTGTTTTTTGTTGCGCTGGGTGGTTAAGGCCCAAACTCTGAAAGCTTCGTTTCCTTCGAAGTCGCCCTAACCTTACGCGAGGCCTTTTTTTCCCCGAATGTTCGATGGAGGACACTGTCCTTTGCCACCGTATCCCCGCAAACTTCTTAATCTCATCCGCCCAGCTAATGTTCTGCTGCGTCCCACTGCGCTTGCCTTCACTTGGAATCCACTCCGTTAGCCTTAAGGACCAGCGGTTGTCTTGCCTTCGCATTACATGCCCTGCCCAAGCCCATTTCTTCCTCTTGATCTCGACTAGGATGTCATTAACCCGCCTTTGTTCCCCCACCCACTCCGCCCTCTTCCGATCTCTTAACGTTACACCTATCATTTCTCTTTTCATAGCTCGCTGTGTTGTCCTTAACCTAATATGAACGCTTTTCGCTAGGCTCGATGTTTTTTGTACCCCATAGGTGAATACCGGCAAGATACAGCTGCTGCATACTTTTCTCTTGAGGGAATGGTAAACTGTCATTGATGATCTGAGCGAACCTGCCATATGCGCTCCGCCCCATTCTTATTCTATTTATTTCCCTCTCATGATCCGGATCAGCGGCCACTACCTGCCGTAAGTAGACATCCCCTTACCACTTCCAGCACCGCGCTACCAATTGTGAAGTGCTTCCCTTGCTCGACTGCGATAGCATAAAAAGCCATACCGGAGGAACAATCCGGCGAAGTCTGTCATAAAATTTGCAGATTGGCTGGCGGAAAGTGACGCCACCAGTGACATCACCAGGCCGAGGAAATCCCACTGGCTGGAGAGAAGTGACGTCACCAGACCAGTTCACCTCCGTGAAGCCTCCGTGGCCGGTGATGTTGAAAAATGACTAAGAAGAAAATGACGCGGACAAGAGCAGGCCTACGTGAAAAAAGACATCCTCGCAAACTATATGGTCTGTTCTAAAAGTAGTAGGACTCATTTTTTTAAACAAGATTTATTCAAGAGAATAGTACAAACGATTACAATTTTTCAAGGTAGCCCCCTTCCGTACCTACACGCTGCTGCCAATGAGTTTTACAGTTTTCGTACGCCTCCAGGAACGCCTGGACCGGAATGCTGTTTAGCTCCCTCGTCACGGCCTGTTGAACTACCTCTACCGATCCGTGATGTTTCCCCCTTGAGCGTCGATTTTATTCTCGGGAATAGAAAAAAGTCTGGCGGGGCCAAGTCGAAACTGTAGGGAGCTGAGGCAGCGTTGCCGCCTTGTGCTGGGCAAAAAATCGGGGTCCTCATTCACATGATGAAGAAGATCCTACCGGTTGGCCTTTTACTCCTCTGCAACACTCCCGGCACCAACTTCGCGCACGCTTTCCTCATGGATAATTTTTCTGTCACGATTTGTCACGATAAGTTTTCTGTCACGACTTGAGATATACTCAAGTCATCAGCAATCATTCTGATACTCATTCTACGATCATTGTTAAGTAAATGTTTCACTCGCTACACATTTTCGTTGGTCTTGCTGGTCGAAGGGCGTCTGGAGCGGTCGTCTTCCTCCACTCTTTCCTTACCTTCTCGGAACAGCTTGTGCCACTCAAAAAACACCTGATCTACCCATGGAAGCGTCACCGTAGGCCTCCTTAATCATGTCTCTTTGCCCGTTTTACCAAGATTTACTCAAAATTTGATCGCGTATTGCTGATCCAGTAAACGCTCGATGATTCTGCGTGGCGAGACGTTTCGACAGGGGTTCACAGTACAAGCGGCCTCCTCTCTTCAACGGCTGAGAGCCGACTGCCGATTTTACCCAGCGTTCCCAATATCCCCCTTCAACGATCCTGCACGCGCAGACCAACTCTCGTCCGCCCGTTCGCCCAGGAAAAAACCAGTACTACTACTTTCGGAACAGACCCTGTATATGTGTAAAAAGTCGGCTTGCAGGAGCTGTTCCTTCTCCATATTGCTCGGGAAGAGCAACCTGGGTCCCACAATTAAGCCTTCAAGCCATAGAGTTTCTTACTATTACCTAGAGGGAAAGCTGGCAGCCCGTCTATGGGAGTTTGCATGGCGACCCCTCGAGACCACTTCAGCCACCATGGGCGCTCAAAGCATCATGGGGCGGTGAGCTACTTGTTGCGGAACTGCAACTTTTGGCCAAAAATAATAGAAAAATTAAGCTGTTTGATAACTACAAACGTTCTAATATTCAATATATTGTCTAATGATTGCAACAAACGAGCAGAAAAGCATTAAGTGCAAAGTTTGCCCAAAATAAGAGATGACTAGCTTTCCTATTGGCCAAGTGATGAACACTATAAAAACTAATCTTTCGTAATTAACAGGCGCACTTTTAAAAGTAAATATGTTTTCAAAAAAAAATGTTGTTGCTTAGATACTTCAAGAAGTTTTTTAATGGCATTTCGGAAAAGTGAAACCTTTTATTGGCGTCGTGTGTCTATGCGTTTTTACTACTATGGTTTTTGCACACTGCGTTCGCGTGAAAGTCGTCTGCACACACACGGACAGCGTTTTCGGAATGAAACATCTCAGTAGTGCCACTCCGTGTTCCCGATAAACTACGACTGTCTCGCAACAAGTAGCTCACCGCCCCATGATGCTTTGGGCGTCCATGGTGGCTGAAGTGCAGCGCCGCCAGCTTTCCCTCTAGGTAATAGTAAGAAACTCTATGCTTCAAGCCTCACTAGACACTTCCGGTGAAGGCATGAACAACTTCGAATGCTACTGCACTGCCAGTGCACAATGTAATTAGGTATCCCTGCGATTTTTTCTTCCTGGTTTTGGTGATTCTAGACAATAGCATGAAATACGGAAGGAGGATGGTAGCTCGACGCGAAATTCACACTTTGAGGGTTGACTGCGGAGATTGGTACAGTTAGCTGCTCAAATGATGTGTTTGCATTTCTTGTAATGCTTGGACATTAGCGCTCGAGCGGCGCGAACTTGATTACTTGTGTATTTTGTAAATAGTGTACAAAGCTCTCCCCTGTCCTTTCTTGCTGTCGCTCCCGTCTATACTTCTCCTCACTATCCTCGCCCTTTCCCTTTCATTTCCGCCGGCTGCAGCTCGGGTGCTTAAGATATTAGATAGCAATTGCCGCGGCCGGCAACACTCTTTTGATTCACTTCTTTTATTTTTTTAAATAAACCACTACCACCACCATTTCTTGTAATTCTCAAAGTACACATCTTTGATTCTCGTGTATCATTTATGCGGGAAGTACGACGCGCAGTCGAGATATTTCAGTGCTTCGTGTGCGCCGCATCTTCTCGCTTTGCATCGGATATTCCATTCGCAGGGAATATCAAAATAATTTCAAACTGCGTGCCTTTATGCTCGTTTAATATGTTGGCCGCTATAAGCAACACGCTATTATCAATTAAATTTCTGGGGGCTTGTCAGTTCGGAAATACCAGCACGTGGTGGCGACGACAGCTGAAAGAAGACAGAAAGGAGAAAAAGAAAGAAGACAGCTGAAGGCTTTCAAAGGAACATTTATTGCAGCAAGCTTAGCCCTCAAAAGAACTGAAGTCGGTGGCGGCAATAGCAGCAACTGCGCCGGGCAATTTTTGGGCGATGCGAGGAGCATGGCTGAAAAAAACATTAACTTTGATTCTTTTCAATATAAATGCTACACAAGCTCTACTCACAGGCGATATGCATGTATTAAATCTCGAACTGTAGTTCGTTAATGAACTTGGTTTTGCGCATTCCTCAAGGATTATGCACAGACGCGACCAAAGGCGAACGGCCGAAGGGCAGTGTGGTTGGGCTTTCTTTTACTGTTCCGTTACCTTATGCGACTCATAAGAAAATAGCACACTTTGCACTTTTGCGTTCTTTTCAAGCAACCACCATACGTTCAGCCACAAAATAAATCCCGGTCTTTGCTTGACGCGAGAATAGGCGTCACGAGAAATCGCTTCGCTGCTTTGCTGCGAGATTGTCCATGGTTGTCCAACACGACATCCACAGTATTTGCGGACGGCGTTGAACAACAAAATAACACCGAACAAGAGAGCATAGCACGAAACGACGTAACTTGCCACGGCGGTCCTTGTTTTTCGTCGCCGCAGGAGCGTTGTTCGATCTCTTCTTGGAGTCACTGGAGGCGTCCTATAGTCGGATACAACTTAAGTCTGCAGTGAAGCTCCGCCCACATCCAGTCTCCGCGCACAGAATTCCCCCGCGACAAAAAGTAGTCCACTGCTAAAACATTTCTCGTTACCTAAAACAAGCAGCTTATCACAAGGGAAAAAAATACGAGCTCTAAAATTTTAATGCGCGGATTGTTTGATATAGTCAAGCATTAAAAAGTTGATTTCGTTTACAGTTGCGATTCACCAGCGGAGTAATACAAGACGCCGCGGACCGCGGCCCAGTGTTAGCAACTGCTGTTTTTATATGTTGTATCCTACTATAGTGACACTCTCCCTCGTCTATCTCACTGCGGTGGCGTCACGACTGTGGAAAGGGGGACATGGAGAGGCTTTCTTGGACAGCCGCGCTTTCAAACGTGTAATTTATGAACGTATCCGCGTTCGACGGTGCCACGAGTGTGACAAGGTGAAAACAATGAAGTGGGATCTGGGTGCAAAATTCAGAATAACCCCAGCCACCTGGCCACGCTGAGAGCGGAAAACAGAGGGCGCGCTAGTGCGAAACGTCTGGTGGTGGTGGTGAAAACTTTTAATTTCTGAAATAGAGTTTGGGAGCCACAGAGTGGCCACGCTACATGGTCGGCGTCCCTAGTCCGGGACACCGCATGACAATGCCCCGTCTCTAGCCCGTTTCACCAGAGCCCTTTGGGACTCAAGCGAGGAGCAGTTGAGAAGGGCAGTCTCCCATGCCTCTCTGGAAGGGGTAGGGGAAGGGGGGAGGTGGGGATTTTGAGTACATGCCCACACCATGTGGAAGATATCACAGGTCTCCCCACAGTGTGGGCATCGCCCATCCGTGTTAGGATCGTAATGCTTTAAGATTGCAGGACAGAGTAGAGTACCTGTCTGCAGGCGCCTTAAAGTTCGCTCCTCCGTCTTGCTCAGCCCCTTTGCAGGGGCCGGGAAAAGGCGGTGGATGTCGCTATAATGCGTTATAATTTCCTTGAATCGCAGCAGCGGCTGGTTAGTCTCCGAGCCAGAAGAGCTGGCGTCTGGCGTCTCGCATGTGGAATCTTTGCGTTCTCGCACACTGCTATGCTTCTGAAATAGCTGATTTTTCTCCAGACCGACAAACGAAACTCCTGACCGACGACTAGTAAATCTGCTTAGTGTTTCGGCCTGCGTTTCGTTTGCGGGAGCTCACGCGCCCGCTGTTTTCTGAACTGAATATGAGAGAGAGAGAACAACTTTACAGAAAGATTGGGGTCGCGAAGATGGGTGTTCCCCCATCTCCGCGGTGAGCTATAACTACCATCAAAATAAAAACTCACAATTTAGACTTTTTTCGGGACGCTGTACAATTCGCCACTGGAATTTTCGCCAGGGAGGCAATGACTATAAAGCTGTAATAAATTGATAGTAGCGTCAAGAGTCTTCCTTCTTGTGTGTTGTGCTTCTTGGCGCTAGGATCATTTTATGTCTGACAGCCAACTAGTCTTGAAAGCTAAAAAAAAAACTAGAAAGTTAATTTTTCTAAGTTTTGTTATTCAAATGAACAAGAAACTAAATTCTGGCTTACTACACACAGTTGCCAACAGCCTGGTTGAAGTTGCCTCCACCTATGATGGCTCGGTATGTTTTTATTCTTTGGTTAATATTACGAGGGCCACCTGGTATATGCGTGTATCTCGCCGGCTGCCTTACAAGCATTTGTTTAATTTCTTAGCAAATCAGTTTTCGGGAGGAAACTTCCATATGCATTTTTTGCCTCAAAGCCAAATCTCCTTACTCGAACAATGTTATTTTCTGCCTATGGAGGTAAAATTTCATTTTCTAAGCAGTGCACTAAATATGGTCACGTAGGTACATTACCTACAACTGGAATTGTAACCAAGGGTCAAGCTCTCAGTAGACATATTCAGTATCCCGTCTAGGGTATGACGACATGTTGAAAATAAATAAAATTGAAATATATTTGATAATTTCAGGGAAACCAAGAGCTGGACTATAAAACATGCCAAGGTAAAGTGTCCGTGTCATTTAACCGCATAGACAGGCGAGTTATATCACCGAAAAAAAAAGCTACAATTAAACTACCAGAAGTAACATTTGCTGAAAAAAATATCAAAATTACATTCTGGAATAAAGACATAGAAAGGTCCACCGAATTTCCAAAAAATAAAAACCCGAAAAGTTCGAAAAGCAAATTAGCCAGAGCGACGTCATCAAGTTGCCATGCCGGTTGCATTTCTACCACAAGTTAAGCCGAGATTGCTTGGGAAGAAGCCGCAACGAACCGAACGACAAGGAAGGGAACAACCGATAAATAAATCATTTGTCTTCCTTACCTTCCGCCTGCCCAAGCAGTAACTAATGAAACTTTTCTTCGTGTTATGCCTGATTTAGTTTGGGGATTTAGCCTTCCTCTAAACCTGATTTTCATCTTTTTTCTTTCACTTGTCCCCGATCCCCCCGCACTTCGTGCGCTAGGAACCCTTTTGATATGCTAAGCTTTACATGTGCCGTCTGCTTTTCTTTTTAATTACAAAACCTTCATTCGCGTTTTTTGTTTCTTTACTGATCCCCAAGAAGTCTCCCATGCTGGTTGTAGGTTTCCCATGCCATCAAAGTTCACCGCTGCAACAAAATCACTGACACTGTGCGAAAAAAGAGATACACAACAACAAAAAGGTGGAACTGGCTAACACTAGGGGAGTCCCCTACTCGGCATAGCCGAAGATGCATAGCATCTGACCTTAGCGCAGAACCCCGCTTCCGGCTCCGGGGCCCGGTTTTAAAGCCCTAAAGGCCCGGCCCACATTTGGTAGCTTCCAATTATGTTGCCCTCTTAACATGATTGGCTCTTCAAGGGCATGGCCAGCCCTCCGGCTTCTACAAGGTAAACCACCCTCTCTACCACAAAATAAAAATAAAAACAAACACAAATACACATTCGTGCCAGCACGTGCGCGAATCGGTCTGGCATGAAGTCCCGTAACGAAAGATTTCCGCCCATGCTTATGATGGTCTCAGACGACGCCTCCCATCGATAGGAAGCACCTAGCATGCCAATTTCCATTTTGACTTTTAAATATACTTCTTGCTTCTTCTTTCCCTGCGTGCCGCTCCTTCTTGCCTCGCTCTCGCCTCACGCCACCAAGTTCACGTGCGCTGCCTGACCGCACTGCGAGCTCGAAGCTAGGCTTTCATCGCCGCCTTTGGTGCGAGGTCTTGTCCCCCGCCACAACGAGGACAGAGTCAGGGAGCATGGCCTCTCACACCATCTCGTCGATGCTGATGGTCGCCCATGCGTCGCTGGGTGGGCTTGACGAGCGTCGAAGGATGGAGATCGAAAACATGGATTCGGACCTCCCGTACGAAACGGTAATGCCCGATTGCCTTTTAAGCGCCGTTGCCGATTCTCGCAGAGCAAGTTGTTTAGCTATATGGCGGTAGGTATCTTTAGGCCGAGAAAGCGGATTTTCAGTGCATGCTTGCCTATTTGCGTCCGCAGGGGAATCGCAGTAGACACACCGATGTCTGCGGTTGCTATAACACCGGCTGGCGCGGCTTTCTCTGTCGAGAAAGCGGTTTTGAAATGATCATTCAAAGCGTTAGATATCTGCGCTCCCTTTTCTTGGTTTACCACGTTAGCTTCGCGAGAACCCGTCCTCATTTCTCGAGTAAAAACGATCGAGACAGTTTCACAGAAAGAAACCCATTAAAGAAGCTTGGACAATCCTTGGCCTCTCCTATATCCTTTTATACCAATACCGCAAGTGCCTTGGCCACATCTGACAGTGCACAGTTCGCGTTCAGTTTCTCACGTCGCGATTAGCATAAGCTCAATAGCCATCATAATGAAGTTAAAGCTTGCAAAGTGTGCTGGCTTTTTTAGTTAAGGTTTTTCGGGCAGTAACTCTCTGTAAACTCTACCGAATCGTATATCTGCTTTACGTACGTCCAGAGCTGTACATATTTCTGCTTTCTGTTGCCATATCCGTAATTAAGGCTCGGTCATTTGCCTTGGGAAAGTGGTTGTATTCATGCTCCCGTATCAAGCTTTTACACGTATAGAATTCGATATGAAAACTAAGAGTTTTTCTTCCTACGCAAGCTACCTTAGCTTCGCCGAAATGTCCAGGACCGAACGTAATCTTTCAAACGCACGAAGCGCCTAATCTTCTCCTCTGCGCAGCGTCTACGAATCACGGAGCAACGAATGCGACTCCGGCTTCTCCGATCAGCGGGAAAGGCTACAGTCTTCCATTGCCACCGTTGCCAGATCCATTTCAGGGACCCCAGCAAGCTGGTGGCCCACCATGTCTACCAGCACATTTTCACTGGCGCCTCCCGGAACCGCAAGCTGCCCTGCCCCATCTGCCAGCGGCGCTGCAGGTCCCGAAGGACCATGGCCGCTCACGTGGGGACGCACCTCGGAGAGAGGCTGTGCAAGAAGTGCGGCGCCGAGTTCGCCAACGCCAGCACTGCCGCACTCCACAAGCGCCTCCACTGCGAACTCCCGGAGCACAACCGCCTGGAGCAGGGACAAGCCCTTGTTCCGATTGAGGGTCCGCCGGAGGAGTCCAGTGACTGAAGGCTGAAGTGGAGCCAGGCTGGGTTCCAGGCCATTTCGCCAATGGAACTCGTGGCTTGAAGCCTTGCGTGCTGTGCTGAATAAAGAATAACGGGGCTTCCAAACCCAAAGTTATGCGTTCATCTTAGTTTTTCAGCTTAAAAGCATAACTGTTCAGTGTTGGTTATCTTGTATGTGCACGCACCTTGGACTTCTTTTGAAGCGGCAACATGACTTGTTTTGCAGCGTTGAAGATAACTTTTAAAGAAACCCTTCCTTCTAGAGTGTCGTCGTGTAGTGCAGGCACAAAATATAGTTTTATAGGGAACAATGGGCTGACCGCGGCCCGCACGCCAAGAGGAGAGAGTGGCAGCGGTCGTGGAGGCGGCCTCGCCTCGCGGGCGACTTGACGAGGATGATAATCATAAAGGCTGTAAAATCTTGCGCCTAGCCGAACACGGAGGCACCGAGAAGTCATGGCGCAAGAGGTTTTTTAACGTGCGCGTAAAAGCACAGCCCACAGGGACATTTAGTGTACTGTGCGATGTCAGTGCAGGTTAAAGAACCCCAGGTGGTCGAAATTTCCGGAGCCCTCCACTACGGCGTCTCTCATAGCCTGAGTTGCTTTGGGACGTTAAACCCCAATAAACCAAACCAAATCTTTCTTTTTTTTTTCATTTCGCATGCAATGCAAGCGAAATGCGAAACTGCATACTACGTCACCCAATAAACTATGTTTTCTTTTTTTTTCTCATTTCACATGCAATGCAAGAGAAAAGCGAAATCGCATACTACATCACCCAATAAACAACCGGGAATTTTCACAATAACACAAGAATTAGATGCCATACTCCTTGTATTTTTCCAGCATGACAGCATGAATGTGTAGTACTTCTGATGTCCTTGTATCATATTAATTTGCATAACTTCCTCCTTCGCATAAAATGACGCAAGGTATTTCTGTGTGCGCTAACAGCGATGGTTCGAGGTGAAAATTATGCTTCGCCTAGGCTGGAGCGTGCCGTCTTTGAATCGAGTCACGCACACATGCGGACTTGGAGGTGGCGACAGTTGCAAAACGTTTGGGGTAGCCATCCGCATCATTGCAAATGTCATGGGAAAATAGCCAGCTCATTCTGAGGAGACGCACTTCGCTCATTACGAGGGCTTTCTTCAGAATGAACAAATACCCACTGAATCCGAAAAGACATTGGGCTATTGTTAGTCCTTCTCGATCATACGCCAAATTAAATCCACGTCTGCACTCCTCTAGGATGCGTCCCATCCTGGCTAAAGAAATCATGAACAGTGGCGGCAGAGGGCACCCCTGTTGTAAACCTCTACGTTCATCTTCTCCGAACTATTTAGCTCTTGCCTTATTTGCACTCTAATACATTCTGGTTCACGTCCCTGCCTTCTCTCTTTCTCTCTGAAATATATTATTTGTATGCCGCCCTTATAAGCTGTATTACGTCGACATCTGGCTGTGCTTCATTGAGAAAGTCCCAAAGTAATTCCCGTCATATAATTCACCTATTATGCCTAGAAAAGCCAACCATAGCAGCCTGTTTAGCGCCAGAACTATTTCAAAACATGCACTGTGTTACTACAAACAGATTGTCCTACCTAGAGTTATTTTGCAGTTCTCCCAGTTATCCATTTTTCTCTAGCCATATTTGCAGCTTGGTTTTGCAGCTGTATTTGCAGCTTTATAGTATAACCGACGTTATCACGATTAGGCTGTATGAGTTAATCCTGGCTTTCTATACTTCGTAAATTTAACTTAGTCTGCCGCGCAGCCAGTGTTATGGTATCTTCTTGCTCTGAAAGACTTGCTCATTATAGCTTTGAAAAATGTTTCCTTACTTTGCGGGCCCAGCTCGGTAACCAGTCTTTTGGAGTTGTATTAGGACCGGTTGCTCTAAGCGCTACCCTCCAGTCCAGGTTCCCCAAACTTCATTTTTCGTCTGCTATATTCAGCGTTGCAGAGTCTGTTCGCCTATATACCGCCACTCCATTTACTTTAAATTCCTCGCAAATTATACCGCATCGATGAGTACTAAGCCGCGCTCTAGGGAGGGAACACGCAAGAGGTCCTCCGACCATCCTCTGCCCTTCAGCTTGTAGCGGCGGCCGTGGGCTGAAACCAGACGCGCTCCTGTAGGTTGTTTCGTGTGCGTCGCTGCGCGGGGCTCAGTTTGCGCTCATATTTTTTTTTTTTTTGCAGATGAAGATTTATATTTTTGCTTCAATAACTGTCTGCGATAATCGGTGTTGTATTTTTTACTCGCATTTGCTGTTCTGCATTGTGCTGGGTTCGTTATGTCTACTGTGGAGGTCAGCGGATTTAGACATTTTTCTATCAGGTTTTGTAACCATAACAATGTTTCGTAATGCTAGCTTTTTTACTTATGTATTCTGCTGTGCCATATTCTGCGTGCGTGCGTGTGCGTCTTAAAAAAAAATTGAACATGGACAGCCATCGTGACGCTCCCTGACGACTCGTCCTTTCTTCTCCGTTGCAGGCGAAGAAACCGCGGTTGCCGAAGTGAAAACAGCGCCCTCGTGCGCAGGTACCGGTGCTGGCCGCCAGGGCGGCCGCCTAGCCGACTGGCGCCTCTGGAGGCAGGCGGGACGCAAGCCCCACACTGCCGTGCGGTCGCGATTCGCTTGCCTTCTGGTGAGTGCACTCCAAGCAAACTCCTGTGAGCGGAGATTTTGACGCTAAGGATACAAGACAATTAATGGCGCCTCTGTCTGCAGCAGGTCGCACACCATTGGACTGGCGGGAAGAACGTAAATCTTAATAAAGCTGCCCATGAACGTCCGCGTGCCTTCCTAGAGCTAACTGTTTGGAGGTAATCTGTCATCGGGGCATATAAGTTTGCCAATAATCCATGTAGTTAATCTCCTGCGAACGGTTTATTTGGTAAACAAAATAAGGCCCATAAGCTAAAAAAAAAAGTCTCTCTTAGGAGCCTTAGGAGGCACTGTTAGGAGCCTTCTTATTTTCACAGTTAAGGTGCAAGAACCATAAGTTGCGTTACTTGAGTGTGAGACTATTCGAGTTGTTACCTTACTCCACCAAGCCGTCGCGGTCTGCTGTGAATAAAAAGAGCTGATTTCAGCAGTCCCGCTGCTACGTCTTCGTTGTGGTATTGTTTCATTTCTTTTGTCTGAACCTTTCATGTGTCGTCAGACTTATCCCAGACACTGACAGACGCTTATCACACATGATGATCAGCAGATCACAGTAAGACTCGGTCTTGACCCCGCAGCTAAAGTTACACTTTTCAGCTACAACATACCTGTACGACACTGGTGCCATCAGACCCCGAGAGAGTCTCCTACAAAGCCTATTGCTGTGAAAGGTGGCTTCTTCCAATGGTGAAACACAACACAGACGTGGACCAGAGGGAAATGTCAAGTATGCGGGACATACGAGTCAACTTTTGCCTCGGATTGGTAGAACTGCTAGGATGTGATATGAGGACCTCCATTTATTTGGGGTAGAACTGGAAGTTCTCAGGTTCCTAAGCTGTCCCTAGTGTTGAAAATTTAGATACACAATGCAGCGCTATTTGAGACCCTAAGCAAGAAATTGCAATAGTCAGCGCTCAGATCTTTACACCGTACCACTGCATAAACTGTTTACCATGAAAGGGAGTTCATTAACCAGCAAAAGTTTTTGAACAGAGCAACCAGAGGCAAGCCACGCATATTCTGCGCAGTGCTCTCAGCTCTGCCATTTTAGTCCAGTTCCAGCTCTCGATGCTCGTTTTGCCTACAGCAGACAGGATTAAGAGATAGGGCATATTTGTGGGAAGTCAGGCAAACTTGACAACTACCTTGCCAATGCTTTTGCCGGAGTGTAAGTACTCCACACCGCGGATGCACCCTTCAACGCCCTTAAGCTCTCCGCCTTCAGCGTTCTGCCCGAGGTCGACCCTGGGCACGAGGCTGCCATCTTGCATCATCCTGTACAGCTTGGACATATACTCGGGGTACAAATCGGCGTATTGGGGTAACAAGAAGCCCGCCAGTGTGCTCGAGCGCGCGAGCAGCCGGTAGGGCAGGTTGGTCAGGTCCACCTCCGGGAAGACCCTGTCGCCCTGGTAGCCCTGTATGGCGCCCACCACCACAAGGCGCCCGCGCGGGCGCAGCTTCTTGAAGAGCACGTTGAAGGTCTCCCCGCCGACCGTCTCCCAGATGACGTCGAGGCCGTCGGGGCACACCTTGCGCAGCTCGGAGGCCAGGTCGTGGGTGCGGTAGTTGATGACTGCCTCGCATCCCAGGCTGCGCAGGTAGGACTCCTTCTGGTCCGTCGAGCAGGTGGACACCACTCGGCAGCCAGCGGCCCGCGCGTACTGCACGGCCAGGTGGCCCAGGCCGCCTGCGGCCGCCGTCACCAGCACCACTTCACCGGGGCGGATGCGGCCCTGCTTGTCCAGCCCGATGGCGGCTGTCAGGCCGCTCACCAGAAGAGGAACCACCTCGGGCGTGGCCTGCGGCACAAGGTACGCGTGCTCCGCCCGCACGCACTTGTACTCGGCGAACGCACCGAACCGGAGGAAGTCGGTCGTTGCCACAAAGTTGCCCACCTGCGACCACCACGAGTGAGAGAGCATGTGCAAGAAAATGTGCAGGCATTTGTAACGTAATATTCTGTGTCGTTTTCCCGTCCTTTCATTCAGTTGTGTTTTTCTGTGTTTTTTATGCGCAGTAGCGCATGCCACTGCACTCTGTTCTGATTATGCGAAGGGCGTTATTGTGCAAAATTGAAATGCGAACTTGTTCATTTTTGTTCACTTTTTGCTGCTCCCCCCATGTCAAACACAAGAGAATAACTTATCACTTGATGTTAATGAAATGAAAATGTTGTACACATGCCCACCTGCTTGGTTTCCTTGAGACCGCAGTACTTGTAAATAAATAAATAAAATTTTCTCTTACAACAGCCGCCTGATGAACAGCCCTATAAAAGCAGCTGTGATAGAACAGTAGTAGGTTACAACTTAAAGGTGCACTAAGAAGAATCTGAACTCGCCTTTCTACTTCGGGAACTCGCTCTAAACGTTCCGAGCATTCTTAGAGAGAGAGAGAGAGAGAAAAGGACGGAAAGGCAGGGAGGTTAACCAGGCGATGCCCAGTTGGCTACCCTACACTTGGGGAGGGGAACAAAGGGGAAAAAAGGAAAAAGAGCGGCAAGGAAACGAGTTTTCTAAGTGTCCAGCGACCACCATGTCACAGGGACAGAGGGCGCGCACTGAAAACTTAAAGATTATAGGCGGGAATGCAACCCCGAGTCCCTTAAGAAAGTCAGGAGCGCTTTCACCGCTTTCCGTTGTCTGGAAGGTTGAGTCCAAGGCCCCAGAACGTTAGACTCTGTTAAAGGACGCGAGTCC
This sequence comes from Amblyomma mixtum, assembly GCF_055824585.1. NCBI lineage: Eukaryota > Metazoa > Arthropoda > Arachnida > Ixodida > Ixodidae > Amblyomma > Amblyomma mixtum. The sequence goes on from NC_143013.1 coordinate 106,770,353, forward strand.
AAGCGGAGCAGAGAAGCAACTAGGCAACCGCGCTCTCGCTCAAAACGAGGGCAGTCACAGAGGAGGTGGCTGATCGTCTCGTCACAACCACACTGGCCACACGCAGGAGAGTCAGCCATTGAGATGAGATGGGAATAGGCGTTTGTGAACGCCACTCCCAGCCACAGGCGGCACAACAGCGTAGTATCACTGCGGGGGAGGCCGAATGGTATGTGATGTTGGAGCAAGAGGTTGAAGTGATGCGAGCGGGGTGACCAACCTCCAGGGGCAGACCACGACGTTACAGTCAGGTTTCGGGCGAGCAGTTGAAGGTGCCTTGCTGCGTCAGCTCTTGTCAGTGGTATGCGGACAGTGTTGGTTGTATCGTGAGCCGATCGAGCAGCATCGTCAGCTAAGGCGTTACCAACAATGCCGCTATGGCCTGGTACCCGCTGGAAGATGATTTCATGATCTTGTTCGATTGCCTGGTGGTGCAGATATCGTATCTCCGCTGTAAGTTGCTCATGGTCGCTATGTCTCAAGGCAGATTGAAGACATTGTAGGGCAGCTTTTGAATCACAGAAAACAGCCCATTTTTGAGGTGATTGTTGTGAGATATACTGTACTGCCGCAAGAAGCGCAGCCAACTCTGCTCCAGTAGAGGTAGTCCGATGCGAAATTAGTTGGTGAATTTGAGTCTGTCGCGCAGGAACGACCACAGCGCAAGCAGAACTAGTAGAGGTTACTGATCCATCCGTATAGACGTGAGTGCGGTCCGAATATTCGAAGTGGAGCATGGACAGTGTCAGTTGCTTAATGGCTGGCGTCGATAAATTTGACTTCTTCGCTATCCCCGGAATAGCAAGGCGCACACATGGGAGCCGCATACACCACAGAGGAGAGGGAGGTAGTGCTGCCGGGGTGAACTGTTGTGGGATCGACGACTGTTGCGTCGTTATCACCTTTGCAAATGCAGAATGTGGTCTCTGCAGTGGCAGAGGCGCAAGGTGATGCTGTGGAATCCTTGAGATATGACGTATGTGCATTCGCAAGCAGTCTAGGACAATATAAGTAGAGATCGGGTGGTCTTTGGCGAGTGCAATGCTACCCAGTGTTGATGCGCTCCGAGGTAGACCTAGGCATGTGCGAAGGGCCTGACCCTGCACTGACTGGAGGGCACGCATGTTAGTTTTGCACGCCTGAGCATTACACCTACCGTGGCGTGCCCCAGGGCGGTGTCCTTAGCCCTACATTGTTTAATCTGACTCTCATCGCCCTCCCTGAGAATCTCCCCAACACCGTCCAGATGTGTATGTACGCCGATGACATCTGCATTTGGGCCTCCTCTGTGACGCGTCCCCAGGTGCGTGCAAGACTTCAGCGGGCAGCATCGATCACTTCTTCCTATCTCCAGAAGCAAGGTCTCAGCGTTTCACCAGAAAAGTGCGCGCTAGTGGCATTTACACGTAAATGTATGACTCCATATCCGGTACGCATCGACGGTCAAGTCATTTCTTACAGCAAAACTCATCGTTTCCTAGGGATCCTGATCGACCGCAATTTATCATGGAGCCCGCATTGCACTCTACTGAAAAAAAAGCTAACATCTATCGCTCATTTACTGCGATTTCTAGGTGGAAAATCTTGGGGCTCGTCGGTCCAGTCAATGCTGGAGTTGTACAGACTACAGAGCTCTATTTGTCGGATGCTTGCGGTACAGTACACCTGTACTCTCAAACACGAGCATTCTTAGAAACTTCCAATTATTGTCCTGTGCGGCTGATTTCCCTCCTTTAAATCGGATTACACGTCCCGGCTCTTGCCTTTTTTTGAACTCACCGCTGACGGTAGGAGGAGTCAACCAACCTGTCAGCCAGCCCCGTGGCAGCTTGCCGCTCTGCCATCGGCGGAGTGATACGTAGCGATCGGCGAAAGCAGAGAGTCCACGCCTATTTTTATTTCCGTGGTCCTAATTTGCAGCTATGTAGTCTCTGACTGGATCTATTTATTCACGGAAACCTAGAAAACAAAATGAAAGCGAAAGCGAAGACGCCACGCGACTGTCTGAAAGGCACTCAACGCGTTCAGATTCTTCTTTAGTGCACAATTAAGAGAACAGCACCTGGTAGCAATGGGCCATGGTCCGAGTGGGCATTTTGTGTTCCTCCGCTGACAAATCACAACAGCAAACGAAATCAGATTTTTGATGGTTGACGACTCATGGCGTAAAAATTTCTGATCTAATAGTTTCATCTGGTGGTTAGCTTTTTGTTTAGGTGACAAAAAAGCTTTACAGGAAACAACTTTTTGTCACGGCGGAATTCTGAATAACGGTCACTGTAGACCAGTTGTTTCGGACAATTGGACCTTTTTTTCTGCTATATTGTCAAAAAAATTTTTATTTTCTAAGTTACATTTGCCCACTTTTAATTCAGCGACTCGCTTGAAGATTCATATTTAATTTATCAGCGCATGCCCTCTTCTACTGAGCTATATGCAGTCTTATAAACCTTACCGCTTGAGAGCTACACGGGCAAGTTGGGGTCCTTTGAGATAACGTTTGTTTAAATAACGGGAGTTGCGCAAGGTGTCACACGGGAGAATTCAGGGAAGTTTCACTAAAGACAGCTCTTAACACGACAGCGTTAAAGACCCGTTACGCAGAAAATTCGGCGTCGGCGTTGTGAGTGGAAGAGCACGAGCATGGCCCTGGCAGGTGGTACCGAGAGAGCAACCTGGGAGGCAGGTGGCCCACCTAGGTCACGTGACCTTGTGGCGTCATCACAACCTGCCCACCGGATTGTGAGAAAACTACCCACCGTAGCAGGCGGCAGTTAAATTAATGCTTGGTCGCTCCGCACAAGGCCCATCGCCGAGAGCACCTGCCAGTGCGCTGACAGTACAAATAAAAAAAAAACAACAAACAAAGCAACCTGTGCTGACATGTTAGTCACCCTGCCCACAGCAGGGCCAACAAGAGCAACAAGAAAAGCACTGCAATACTCGCATACGTTAAAGCGAGTTCTGAAGGTATTGACGGGGAGTGGTTGGTAAGTTTCCTCCGTATATCTGGGCACTATTTATGCAATTTACAGCAGGCGAAATTCAAGGTAGTAGAGCGCCAACTGGTTTTGAGCTGGAATTTGCTGGTCATAACGGGAAGCTTCTGCTTCTCAACTGGGATATCTGCCGGTTCTAGCTGATAACTTTATTGCTGTTCAGTTCAGAGCTTTTTCTATTGTTAGTGCGGTAATGGTGCTCAATTACCTCAATTTTCCAGCTAAATATATCTACGGTCACCTCTTGATATTCGCAGGAGGACTTGAGTCTGGGCTAGTTGGTGTAACAAACTGGAAAACAGCCAACAAATTTGGAGAGGAGGAATAACCGCGAACTTGGACGAGACTGAAGAACAAGAAGACAGGACGAGCGGCTCTTCAGTCTCGTCCAAGTTCGCGGTTATTCCTCCTCTCCCACATGTCAAACCAACTGGCCCAAAGCTTCCCCTTGTTTAGCCAACAGATGGACGCCACGTAGAATGTTTGGTTTATTGGGGTTTAACGTCCCAAAGCAACTGAGGCTATGATGGACGCCCGCGTAGAAAGGAACAGCCTTATGTGTGTGTTCCTTTCTATCGTGGCGTCCATTTGTTGGCTGTTTTCCAGCTTGCTATTTGTTAGCCCAAGTTACCTGGAGTCCTTCGACGTCGGGGCCGACTGCGACAACCTCGCCGACCGCCTCGAGGCCGAGGTCAAACGGGTGCTCCTGAAACGCTTCGTACCGTCCCGCGGTCGCATTCACGTCCGAAGCGTTGACTGCAGCGTAGCAGGTCCGCACCAGCACCTCGCCCGGCCCGGGCTTCGGCGTCGGTACCGTCACGATGGAGACTGCCTCGCGGAATTTGGGAGTCGTCTTGACGCACACTAGCTTGCGGTACTCGGCGGGCACACTGCTCTTGGTGGCCATGGTGGCTCTGCGGGTGTCGGCGGCGGTGCAGCGCCGGAGCAACTTGCGGGCCGAGAAGCGAGCGACAAGCATGGCACAGCCAGTTGTTTTTCAGTGGACACGTGCAACACTCTTCCGGGAGCAGCTGCAGTCGAAGCGCTTCACACTGCTCGCCTCGTCTCCCTTGTTACCGCGAGAAGCCTGTTCCTGACGTAGGACTCGGTGCACTCCACAAGGCCGTTTCTTTTGCTCTTTCGGACCTTCCGGTGAGCGAACGATGCCCCTGGTGGCGATGTCCTTGTGGCCCTGCGTTTCAAACGGCTGTGTGCGTGACAGACAGTTAACAGTTCACAGGATGTGAAAAAGGAAATCGGCAGCTAACCGTACCGGCAGCTGCCGGTTTTTTATTTCATTTCATTTCATTTTCATTTATTTTTCCCTTAAAGGCCCGAGGGCATTGCATAAGGGGGGAGCAAACTGAAGATTTGTACCAAATTGTATCAAGATTGTACCAATACCATTGTATCAAGATCAATTGTATCAAGATTTGCAAACAAATGACACGCATTATGAACAGTCGCGCTCTCCCAAACCAAGTTTACCGGCCCAGGTTTTTTTTTAATCCTAAGTTGACGTTCCCAGGCTAATAAATCGTCTTGGAAGCCCGTTAAAGAAGATGCTACGCACGGTACGCATGTGCGGTTAGGTGCCTGTACTGTACGTGCTATACCTTTGATACTGCCGCAAAGTCAGTAATGCTTGTTTTGCCACGGCCATGAATTGTTCCTCGCCGCCCGTTCGCGGCCTTATCAGTAACTGCTTGCAGGGAGAGACAATTGCCCTTGCTCGAGGCACAGCCTGATTTCTCTGGAAAGATTGTAACCGCGTGCCACAGTTTCTACAACATTCGAGATTATGGCTGTCAGCGCTCTCCGCGCCTTATCACTAAAGATAAGGCGTGGTCGAGCCTGGTGACGAAAAGATCTTCAGTAACAGGGACAAAAAATCGTCGTCTTTAAACTGAGCGTAACCTACAGCGGCGTCTGGCGCATTTGATGGCCGCCTTCGAGCTTAGCTCTCTTGACGTCACGATTTTGCCCAATAAACAATTTTATTGCGGAAGCGCTACTTTACCAGCAAAGATGAAAAACCGGAGGTATGTGTGAAGCCTCCACCTTTGACGGAGTACCGGAGGCCTTGTCAACCCCTCTATACTCCCCGCGCACGGCTGCCGATAGCCGCTGAGGATAAGGTCTTGCATGCGGTTGCCTTTGAGGCGGTGTGGCCTCAAGTGCTTTCGAACGTCCTACTCGGTTTAAATACGTTAAAACCCTACCATTTTTTACCTCAACTGCCCGCCTACCCTCTCGGCTGTCTGCCTTCGAAGTTTAGCGTGCATCGTGGCGCCCCATCAGAGTTATCGAGGCAAAAGGCCAAGGTAGAGGGAAAGCTATCTGTCTCGTAGATCTCGTGAGACGTACAGCTGCAAAGATCGAGCGGCTCCGACCAAGCGAACGATGTCTTTGTGAACGTCTTTGTATAATTTGGTGGCAAGAATCGCAAAGGTTTTTTCTTACCTATGTACACGTACCTCGATTATATGCATGAGAACGGCCAGTTCGCACAAATATACGAATTTTTCGGTTATTTTCTTACCAAGCTAAACTGAGAATTCAAATTTTTGATACTATATACACTAAGACCGAAAAAAAGTGTTTTTCACACATAATTATGGAGTAATAATGAACTCAATGCTGAAACATTGTTCCTTTTCATGAATTGGAGGTACCTGTCCGCGACACATGTGTCTCGCATCTCCACCCACTGCAATGTCCGCCGTCACCTAGTCGCACAGGTGAACATGGTTATTGTAGGGCGTAGCATTCACTTTGATACAATTGATCGCATAATTTAGAGCGGGCAGCATACAGCGGCATGGCTTAGAGAGTGGCTGCCTCTGGCTGTCCGCAAAAGTAAACTCCTTTGTCATAGAGAAAAAAGCCCTGAAAGGGACTGTTATTGGCGCCATGGGCAAAATTCAACAGAAGCGGTGCAAGTGCCCTCAAGCACTCACTAGTTGTCGAGATTTTGGTCATTTCGAAAGCGATATCAAGAGCATTTATCACAGTTGGGAGGACATTACGAAAACAGGTAGCGCAGACGACGGGACAAGAAGGTCAGGATGGCGTCTGCGCATGTCCCTTCCTTTGTGCTGTCCGTCTGCTGTAATCGTTTTTCGTAATGATAATAATTTGACGTGAACAGCAGCGACACGGAGCAGCATGACGTCACAAGACAATGATGCGCAGAATTCAGACTTGTAGAAAATAAGGTAGTCGACATAAAGGCCCAACGGGAAAAACGTGCAGTATTGTACATCGATCCTTTTCATATGAAGACATTAAAATATTCCCACCTCAGTCGTCCACTCGTTTGCGGAGAAACTTCTCACAGAGCTTCGGAGCTGTAACTTTTGCCTCGTAATAAGTTTGAGAAGGGTACTTACGTGGCTCAGCCGCGCATGGCACCAACCCGTAAACGTCTGCGCCGAGATCGCCGAACTGAAAGCCGTCAGCGGCGAGTCGACGCCGAAGGGCAGCGGTGGCGCGATCAAAGGACCCGCGCACCTTGCAACGCTCACGTGCTCGCCTCGGCGCTTTTCGCGTCGTAAGCTTTCCTGTGCAGACAAAAGATGGCGCTTTCACCGCCCCGCGGCTTGAGGGGCTTTACCCGCGGCCCGCGGCTAGGGCGCCTCGATGGAGAGGGCGCGCGCATGGAGGCACCCTAGCCGCGGGTAGGGTGCTTCGATGGCGGAGGCGCGCGGACATCAAGGCACCCTACCCGCGGCGAAAACCCAACTTTGCGTCACTGCCTGCTATCCTTTATTTCCGCTGCCCCAGCTCAGGTGCTTCCAGCTGCGATAGCAGATGCCGGGGCAGCAAACATTCTTTTACCTTCCATATGAAATGTACCAATAAAACCACTACTACTACTTGGTTTCTTTCGGTTCCTCAATCTCGGCGTACACGATTTCGAGTTTGCATCATGCGCGGCTGAACCACGTAAGTTCTGCTGTCAAACTTATTACGAGGCAAACGTTATCGCAGTACCTAAGCTCTGTTTACAGTGTCACCGCAAACGAGCCAGTGGTCGAGGCGGGAAAACTTCAACCACTGGCTCGTTTGCGGTGAATCGTATTAAAAATCTTCACACTAAAGTTGCACAATACTTTATTATATAACCTCTATGTAAAATGGTAAAGCCTGTTTTATTTTTTTTATTGTATTAGCAGTACAGTCCTCTTCCGGCGAAAAGTCCGTGGTCTGTGTGAAGCCTCCACCCTCCGGAGGTTTCACCTCTATAGAGTTCATTTTGTATGCTAGCTCCTTCGATTTTCCCTGTTCGGTGCATTCACAGCGCTTTCGACTCATTGTCCTTGTACTACCACCTCTGGCACTGTGCAGATCGCAATCTGCTGACCGTGAGACCAATCATGAGGTCGTTCGCAACCTTCATGATTAGCTCTCCAACATAAACAGACCGGACGCTGACGGATGTAATAGAGAAGGCAAGACAGGAAATGGGGGAAACGAAGCAGGACAGGAACTACAGTGATGGTAGCCCACCTGATGGTAGCCCACATGCAGGAGGTATAAGACCTCCTGCATGTTTGCAAACAAACGAGGTGGCGCTGCAGTCGCTAGCGGCTGGCGGTAGGCTAGAAGCCATGGAGTGAGAGGCGTCGCGTTGTCTTGAGGGGGTTTTCAGGGCTTGTACAGTTTCTGCGAATCGCTACTAGTGGTTGATATTTTGAACTGAGTAATTTCTCCATCTACAGAGACTCGCATTGCGGCGTATTCAGAGAAATAGTTCGGCATTGTTTAGTGTATACCTGGATAGTATAGTGTACAGAAAGCGTTGCTGCCGGTGATTTCTATGCTAGGCATTGTATAAAATGACCGTTTTTTGACACTCTGGTTCTCGTGGGAATGCTTTCACTTCAGGACAATAGTAGCAAGGAGAAGCACTGGCATTTTGTAGGGTCATGTCATGAAATAAAGACACCATCCGCAGCAGAAGACAGTCTATTTTGTAGGGCCCGCTCGCGGACCCACTCAAATCCCGCGGCGCTCACCGCGGGTACCCTCGACCACCCTTCCTTCCGAGTGTGTGTGTGTGTGGGGGGGGGGGGGGGTGACAAGGCTGCGCGGGGGAGCCTTTTTAAGGAGGGTTCGACCACCGAGGCTCCCTCTCTTGACACCGACCGCGAAGACCACCTGACCCTGCTGCCTCAACGACGCCCGACCCCCCTGCTGCGGCACCAACAATGTGAGAGTAAATTACTCTTAAAAACACCTGGTTCGAGTCATCCTCGCGCAGAGGAATCATTCACAATTTTGAATTGTCAATAAATGTTTCTGCCACAACTGATACTGCGCTCGCCGTCTGCTGTCGCATCTGCCGCGCAGGGTGATAAGTTGGTAGAGCGTCGTGTCCTAATCTCCTGCTACTCGTCTATGGGCTGTTTTTCGCCACAAGACAAGGCAGCCACCAGGCCGACGTTTCCCCTAGGTAAAGCGGCCAGTGTAGTAAGTATAGTAAGTGAAAATTTTCGGTTTCTGAATTTAATTTCTTTGCTAGCCCTGGGTCGTCATCTCTTTCGAGACGAAAAATTGCAGCAAAATATGAAGTAGAAATTTCGAAAAGTACGCTTTTTTGATGTGTGGTTATCGAAAACTGAGGGAATCGCGCTTCTGATGTGTTTGGGTTGTTTGTGTTGTAATGTGTGCAATTCCACACCATGTGTATATGTGTGTCCACAAACAACCCACCATGTGTATGTGTGTCCACCATTTGTGTCCACAAACAACCCAAACACCCCAGAGACGTGGAAGTCTCTCCTGCGTACTTCCGAGCCGGCAGACCAACACCGGCTTATCCAGCGCGCGGTGGAGGCCGCGACAACCCAAGGGATCCCCGCCGACCTCCTCTAAGCCAGCGCAACCGGTCCTTAGACTGGTCCCCTGTTTTGGGAGTAATAAAAGAGATCACCACCACCATCGCGCTTCTGATGGGCCCGGTAAATTGGTAAATTGGTTTTTGAGGAAAGGAAATGGCGCAGTATCTGTAGCACATATCTAGGCGGACACCTGAATCGCACCGTAAGGGAAAGGATGAAGGTGAGAGTGAAAGAAGAGAGAGAGAAAGAGGTGCCGTAGACGAGGTCTCCGGAATAATTTCGACCACCTGGGGATCTTTAACGTGCACTGACATCGCACAGCACACGGGCGCCTCTTGCGTTTCGCCTCCATCGAAACGCGGCCGCCGCGGTCGGGTTCGAACCCGGGTTCTCCGGCTCGGTAGACAAGCGCCTTACCACTGAGCCACCGCAAAGGGTCGTATCGCGAATTCGGCCGGTTTCCGTAGACGGAGCACCACCATCTTTGTAAAAGAGGGGAGATCAGCAGGTCAGAGCACTCGTTAGTTGCAGTGTCTCTTTTCTTTGACCAAAATGCAAAAGCTACGAGGCGATACACGTGGCAAATTGGAGGATAAACTTTAAGGTCGGCTTTCTGAGCTTTCACATTTTCTGCGAATGGCATCACTCATCCCTTCCTAATTTTCTAACGAATGAAAAGAAAATTATTCTAATTGATGCGAATGAATCCTGAGACGTCGAGGCGTGTAATAAATCTCTCGAGTTTTTTTTTGTTTTGTTTTGTGTTGTACAGGTGCAGTAGCATGTCAGTTGTTTTGGCAAGAAACATTTTCACGTAAATGTGCAGGCTAGAATCCAACTTTCTTTTGCATAAGTATAGGCATCTAAAAAGAATTGATAGCTTTATCGCACAGAACAGGGCTTTGTGAACATGTTTCCACAAAAAATTTGCTCACTTTCTGCTTAATTATTCAAGACCCGAAGAGATATAGCCTAAAAAATATATTAAATGCATTGAACGCGCCCTTATATGCTCGTATAACTTCCGCACACGGTAGAACATTAAAAAAAAGGCATTTCTTGGTGGCGAGTGCGCCTGCCGGTGCCCCATGAGAACAAAACACCTCTAGATGATAATTACGCGCTCAGTTAAATCTTATTTTTTACCCTCGTACAACTCTAAGCCTACTATGCTGATGTTCAGGCGAAGGAGCGCAATGACTACCCCGCTACGAAGTACTTTGACTGGCAGCGTCGATCACGGCTCAGGCTTCGCGCTTTGCCCGTTCCCTAATCAAGTACTTTTCTGTGGGAAACCTACCAAGGCTCATTTAATTTCCCTTTTTATGCTACCACGAGGTTCCCTAAGTGATGCAGCAGGTTAAAACATAACGATTCATTAGTGCGCGGGCGTGATGCAGCCGCGGTAACTGCGGTAGGCACGGGCGGGCGGAACCTGTTTTGCCTGCCATGCGAAAGTCGCTACTGACATCAGGGCCACCGCATCTTCATGGCGTCGCGGCCTGAAGATTATGCACACCGGACACAGGAAGTCTCCTGCATGCGCTTCCTCGTGGGTTTTGAATTTCGTCTGCGCTAACATTGCGTCAGTGCTCGCCCTCCTGGCACTGAACGCGCACGCATTGCTTTACTTTCTTTGTGTGCGCCATTCTGCGTCTATGATGGGGCCACGTGGTCCGCCCCTAACACAAGATCAACTCCCCAAGATAAATCTCCCTAATGTAAACGGCCAGCCTCTACGCAAATAGGCCTACCGCCGCGTGCCGACACGTGGTCACGAAAATCTGCCCAGCAGAAACCCTGTGTTCTTAGGCAAAAAAAGAAATATATTCTGGGGATTATTGGTCTTCTACATACTACCGGCTGCCCTGAAAATTAGAAAGAGAAACGATCGCTTAGGCCGGAGATTTATTATGCTTATGCAAAGGGTCAGTCAATCGACAATTTGTCAAGCGACAGCTTTGTCAAGCTGTCGCTTGTGACAGCTTTTACTGCGGGTCTCCCGCGCCATGTATTCATTTGGCGCAAATAAACCATTATTATTATTATTATTATTATTATTATTATTATTATTATTATTATTATTATTATTATTATTATTATTATGATATGGTATTTGCTGTTTTTTTAACTGTGCGGAATTTTGGAAAACGCGGGTAAATAATTTGTTAAAGAGTGCGTTAAAAAGTGTAGCGTACAACACTTCTGTGCCTAAGGAGGATTTGTTTCTTAGCTTTAGTTTCCCAAAATTTAACAATGTCTTTCTTCAGTATGCTGCCGTCAGACATATGTGGACTAACGAATTCAAAGTTGCACGGTCATCTGGTCATAACCTCCGTTCTGTCTCCACCTATGAACTACCAATTACTAGAACTAAATACGGAGAAAGCCAGCGCTGCTTTTATGTCCCCGCAATATTTAACAGTCTACCTAATGAAATAAAGGTACTGAAGAATAAGAAGGCAATAAAGAAAGCTCTCATAACATACACTGTCTTAAAGGAAAAGACAGTATAAAGGAAGAAGCGCTCCAGATGTGTTTTCTTGTGTTCTTAGGGTATAACGCTCTCATCACCTTCTTTTTTTCTCGGTTTTAGTGACTAACCCAAAGCAAACCACTTGATCATTCCCTGTTGTTAATGACTTTATTGTGTTTCCTTGAAGTGTTTTTTTTTCTTTTCCTTGTACATTGTCAATTTGAAATGTTTTTCCTGAGTAGGTAAAAAAGAGATTTGCCGCCTGCTGCCGGGTTTTGCCCAACAAGCCACTGATGGCTTTGGCATGCCCGGAATTGTATTGTATTGCCTGACGGGAAATAAATTATTATTATTATTATTATTATTATTATTATTATTATTATTATTATTATTATTATTATTATTATTATTATTATTATTATTATTATTATTAATTTCAGTTGAGACATGACTGACTTAAGTTACTCAATGTAAAGCTTTCAGAGTGGCTACGAACTCAGCTAACTCAGCCTCACTGCGCTTTTACATCAACAACGTCTAAGAATTGACGCGTTTGGCAGGAATATATTGCGAGCAAAAACAGTTCCAGACCAAGGGAGGTGGGACGTTTTCTCCTCTGCAGTAATGTTGGGGGAAGGGGGGGGGGAAGCAACCGGCCTCCTTGCCTTCCCCACCCCTGCCTGGTTCGACTCTCCTCTGTTCCCCAGGTAATCTGGTGTCGGCGTTGTGAGCGCAAATTCACAGGCATGGCTCCGAGAGTGCATGGTCCCCAGAGAGCAACCTAGAGGAGGCAAGTGGTCCGCCTTGGTCACGCGACCTTGCGACGTCATCACAGCCTGCCCACCGGATAGTTAGCAAACTACCCACCGTGGCAGGTGGCAGTTGAATTAATGATTGGCTGAACAAGACCCACCGCTGGGAGTACCTGCCATCGCAGAGCAGTGGCGCATCGCTTAACTGCTGTACCACTGCGCTGGTAGTGGCATATGAGGACTCCCATTGGATCTATGAATGTAAAGTAGAGGATGACCAATTCTGCACATATGGGCATCAACCTTTAAGTGTCCCCTAAATTTATTCTTTTTTTAATGAGTTAATCTGGAAATATGACCGAGGGTAAGGGGTCGCTATTAATGGGTTTATGAGGAAAGGAAATCGCGCAGTAACTTTCTCACTTCTCGGTGGGCTTCAACTGCGCTGTAAGGAAAGAAGGAAGGGGAGAGTGAAAGAACAAAGAGAGAAATAGGTGCCTCAGTGGAGGTCTCCGGAATAATTTCGGCCACCAGGGGATCTTTAACGTGCACTCACATCGCACAGCACACGGGCGCCTCTTGATTTGCTAGGCAGAGCAATAGCATGAAAATTGCGAGGGGGGGGGGGGGGGAATGTATCGATGTATCGGGGCCCCTATGTACGCAACCCCGCCCTTTGGCTGCACGGTGCCACGTCTGCCTGCCATGCCTGTCAAAGAGCTAAAGGAGCTTATCGCTGCACCTTGCAGGCATATAGGGGGCCCTCAAACTACAGGTAATCACTCTTCGAGGTAGCGCAGTGGCTAAGGCGTTACGCGACTGCGTTGGGCAGGTGCACGGGCTAGTAACCCGGCCTCGGAGACTGCACCCAGGTTGGAGAATGGGTGCGAAAACGCCCGTGTACTATACGGGTACACGTATATAAAGCGAAGGCTTTCGTAGGACTCCACTGCGGAAACAGAACAATTCGTAACACAACTGTAAAAGGATATAAATAAAAACCAACAATACTGGAACTGTAAGCTAATAAAACTAATTTAAAATGACACTAATAAAAAACAATAATGTTCTAACTGTAAGATAATATAACTAATGTAAAATAACACAAATAAAGGAACACTAATACTGTGAATGTAAGATAATGTAAAATAGAAACTAATAATACTGCGAGTGTAAAATATAATATCCAATGTAAATAATAGCTTTAGCATACTGTGTGATCGCTTACCGCGGCCGCTAGTGCACATGTGCAGAAGGAAGCATCTGCACATGCGCAGTGGCGGCTAGCGGCCGCGGTAAGCTGAAGGTGGAGGGTGGGTCGGGGGTGGAATTCTCTTAGGTGTTATATAATTTTTTTATCGGCGGCTGCCCGGAGGTGGACCTAGTTTTACTGCGTCAGCAGTGCACGCCCTTTATCAGTACAGCCACCTGGAATTGCTGAAACTGCTGCGAAGCACAAAAGGAAACCGTGGATCAAATATCCCGTGGACTTTCACATAATATGGAAACAGTCTGCCTAAGCAAGAGGAGCTGCTGCCGAGACCCGTCAACTCTATCGCGTCACATCCTTAAAGGCGGAGCTTAAGTGTGGCCGAAATGTATGCTTCGTTTTGTTTCTTTTACTCCGATAGCGCGTAGTAGGGCCAGTTCACAAAATCCCGGTGTCGGTGTACGAGAGACCAAAGGCTGCACCTCCGCCATCAAGCACGTTTCCAAGGGGAGGAGGGAGGGGCTAGAGGGCCTTCCTCCGTAATCAAGCTCATCACACCATTCCCCACTTCAATTATCTTGGCAAGCACTCTTTTCGGCTTTGCCACCTCCTCCGCGCGCCCTTCCCCTAATAGAAGTATTTCCCCCGGGCCCCTCCTGAAAAAAAAATCCTAGCTACGTGCATGTCGCGATTTCAATCATTCATCGTGACCCGCGAAATGGAGCCTGTTATGATTAGGTAACACGTTGTTTTCCCACCAACTGCTTTTATGCGTGTCATCTTCAATATAAAAAAAATACTGGTTGTGGGGCCTGTAGAGCGGGCAGAACATTGTTCTCTACAATGCTCGAGCTGGGCGCTCTGGACTGCGCAAGTGGATGTCGAAGAAGCGGCGACGAGCAAGGCGAGAAAAGACGATGCCATCCCGAGAGTGTATCTGCGCGTGCTCGCCTTCAGCCCGTTGCGAAGCAGGTCTTACCGCTAGATGTCGCATGTGTTGCCCGGAACACGTCCAGAGCATTCAAACAAGCGTTTTAACCTCTGTACGTGTGTACGCATAATGCGATCTCAAAAGTCCCTAATCTGTGTCCCTATCTGTGAAATGTCCCTAATCTGTCCCTAATCTGTCCCTAAATGTCCCTAATCTGTGAAAAAGAAACAAACAAAAGCCGAAGCGTCCTACAACAAACTTCCGGTTGGATCTCTTCCACTCGATGAAGCGAACTGTGGTTGTGGTTGCGCTTTTCATTCTTACTAATGCAGATATTTAGGTATTATTTCTGTCATCCACGCTCGTAACACAGATCAGCAATATCAAGTTTCCGATATCTCTTTACGTGGGTGAGATCTTAGTAGGCAACTGAACAAACACCTTTCTTGGTGAAATGCCCAGTCTCTCTGTCTTGTTGCAAGAAGAACCCTCGCTCTGTGCTGATGTAACGACGTATTTCTAAAAAAATTGAACATCCTCGTTGTATTCAAGGCAAATCCACTTGCTGAATTCGCACTTCTTGGTTACATAACTTTGCCGATGCTTAAACTTTTATATCATGTTAACTGCAGTAGGTCATTGAACCGGAGTACCCGGGTTCGAACACGATCGCTGCGCTCGCGTTTCGATGGAGGCATAGAGTAGGGAAAGAATCTTTTGACCTGAAGCCTCTTCCAGGCCCTGCCCTCCTTTGGAGTGAGTGACCTATTTCGGAAGTGAGAGTCTTCTCCTATCCAGTCTAGGTGTTTCAGAATTCTTAACACGTTATGAGAGGTCTTTATTCAAACTCAGGGGCACTTACAGAGCTGCTAGGACGCATAATTCTCGAGCGAGGCTGTGAAAAGCCTCATTACCCGGTATGTTCTCATCAGTAGTAGAACCCATATGAGGGAGACCTCTCTGCTTGTGGGGTATCTTAGTAAATTTGGCGGCTTGACTGTAGACCACCCCCTTACGAAAGTTGTGAACAGCTGCCTTATGGTCAGACAAGATGATCTTGGCTTTGGTACTGACGCACGCTAGGGCAATATATATCCGCCTCCTCTGCCACTAACGCATTCCTAGTAATAATCGATGCTATTTCCCCTCATTCCCATCAACGACGGCAATGACTGAGGCGCCATCGGACCCACAGGCTACGCCGCAGAAGCCTTTGTGCCCTGCGGGTCCCGGGCGTGATTATTCTTTATTCTTCGAGCTCTATGTCTTCTCCTTCTTTATCATGCTCCGGGTGCATGTTCTTAGGTATTGTTCAGATCAGAGAACACGGGCCTGGGAAGAATTAGTACCAGACGTGAGCCATCGTGAAGCAAAAGATGCGGCGAGGGCTGGCGACGGCGGCAGCAGCGGCGGAAGCAGTGGCGGCGGCGGCAAGTGGACGAGTCTGTCCTCGGGCCGCCGGACGGAGTGGGTGCTGCGCAAGGTCAAGCTGTTGCTCTTAATAGAAAGACGGCTGTGTCCTCGACAGCGGTCTCGTGCTTTGGACTTTCGGTGGGGGAGTGCGAGGAGGTTCATTTACCTGCTAGGAGACTGCGGGAAATTCCTTTCGCACGGAGGCAGCGAACAGAAGACTTGCCGCAGTGGTCAAAGTGACTGTTGTGTATCGTGGTGCTGCCGCTCCAACTGCCCAAGCAACCACCGATATCCTTCGGACGGCCGACAGAGGTCTGTTTCGGATGTTCTGTACGTCCGCTGAACATCCGCAAACAGCCGGTAGACGTCCGTCGGCCGTCCGAAAGGTGGCCAAAGGTATACGATTCGCCCGCCGACGGACGTCCAGTTGAGTACGTCCATAGGCAGATCTTTCTCGAATATTCGCATATATGGTGCATGTGTGCTTTATTCACTCCGCGCGATGCAATAAAACCAAAAACAACTTGATGAACAGCACGCATATTTTATTGTGGTTGATGATACATCAGCAGAGCAATGGGTTATATTCGGAAAATTTCTTAAATGTGACTCTTCAAAAGTGGCAAGCTTGGGACACACATCCGTAATCTTCCCACCCACAGGATTTCTGAAATAAAAAAGAACGCGGCAAACATCAGTCATGTCAAACAAATGGCACAATGCAGCAGCCCAAGTTAAAAACATTGGAACCAATTAATAGAAGCGCTGCAAGTATAACAGACAATGCACTTTAACAAACACCTCAATAAGTATAAGGCAATAACAGCTCTCACTTTTCCACACCACATTTGACAATGTATTTGTTCTTTATTTATTCTCATGGGCCTTAGGGCACTAACCTGCGCAGCAGTGTACGCGACTGCGCACAGAAAGCCGCAAAGCTTCCGTTGAGAACCACTACGAACTACACGTGCTTCCTATGGTCCGCCTTTCGCGCGTTGTCACTCTTTATAGAGGCACAGTGAACCTAGCTATGCCTTAAAAATTAACAAGATGCGAAAATACTCCGTCCCGCAACTTTGAAGAGGAGTGGGAATTAGCCGCGCGAGTTGAAGGCTCCCGCAGCTGTGTGAAGTAGGCTCCCGAAAGTGTGAGAACAGCACACACTTGTTGAAGCCATCGCCTCGCGCTTACTGCTCCCACTGTCCTGTGAACGAATGTTATATGAGCATGCTGCATTGTCCTAGAAGCAAGTTCCAAGAAGTGTACTGGATACATACCTTCGTAGGCAATCACATGTGCACTAAGCCTTCTTTAAACCAAGGTCGACGCAGTACGGGATTCCGGTGTTCCAGAAGACCTTCAGGCGCTCCTCGTATCTTTCGAATTGCTTAAGTTACATACTACTTTCGTCCACAGACCGAACAAAGCCACACATTATAATAACAGAGCTATAAAGCTCTGCGCGACAACACTACGCGCCAAATCAACAACAGCGCTACGGAGCGACGGAGCCGTACTGATGGATTGGATTGGACTGACCGCGAACTGACATCTATGATGATGGTGATAGCAGAATGCACGGGATTTTGATTCTTACGAATGGTTTCAATGGTAAGTTTAGCTGTCTCACAACTCCACTAATTTGGAGAAGTTTTACAAATATAAAACTAGTCATTGAGTTCTTGCAAAATTCTGCAACACCCCCTTCTCCTCTTAGATAAATTTAGCTCGTTGGCGGCTCTTGCACTGCAGGTAGGAGTGGAATCGCACCAATTTACAAACATCTTCGCGTCAAACTCTCCAACAGATGCAAATAAAACAGTATACATACACGAAAGACGCGAATTTTCTGTGAAATAAAAAACGTCCATACTCATGGCCTGGGAAAATACTCGGCCTTACATCCTTCGGACGTACACCTCGTCTCTCATGCGGATATACAAAAGTGGACACTGTCCGTACGTCCGGCGGATGTACGAATACGGATATCCGAAATCGGATTGTGTTCGTACGTCCGATGGACGTCCGATCTCGGCAAAGGACGTTCGGATCTAGCTCGTACGTCCGACGGATATCTGTGGTTACTTGGGTGTGTATCGCACTACTGCCGCTCCAAGCGCCGCTTCCCGTATAGTACCTTCTGTCTGGCCTGAGCATCGTATTTCGCTCAACACCTCATCCCCGCGTCTCCGCGGCTCTTCGGTCCTGGCACGTACCATATGCATGTACGAAGCTACACGCGGACACTGAACTCTCTGCACTCTCTCTCTCTCTATCCCGACTGTCTGCCCCGCTTGTACGCTTTCGCTATATAAGCAGTTTTGCCTCAGACTCCGACTGGAGAACACATCAGTGACACATCAGTGTTTGATGACTCTGTCTTCCCCTTCCCATCGACCGAGATGCGAGAGAGCGAGAGCCCAGCACCGCCCCCTGCAGTGGCCAGTGTCCACATCTGCCCACATCGTTCTCTGTATTTTATTCCCCAGTCAGGGATCTGGAGAATACGAAGCCTATTTAACGGGAAGTTGTTTTGTGACCGGAGCACGGCCCATCTCGACTGTAAATATGTAAAATAAACCTTCTGTATAGTTTCCTCCATAACGGAGTACGACACCGTCCTTCGGAGCCGGGACCTGCGAGCCTGAACGAGTCAGTCAACAGGGCCCCTCCGTCTCCAACACTGGTGCCAGCGGTGGGATTGAAGCGCAATCTCGTATACTGGCAATTTTGAAATGCTTCCGTAGGGGCTCTGCAGTATAGGGGGTTTCCTCTCGCTCTCCCCTAGGTCATTTAGGATCTGCCTACCTTAAGCCTCCAAATTTGCGCTCCCCTTACTGCCCTGGTGATCTCCGCGATGAAGACACTGGGGAGCCTGAGCTCTGCAGTGGCTGCCAAAAAATGACTTTGCAAAATCACGTAATTTGGGACTGCCAGGATTCTCCTGGGACTAACTCACGTAATATCTCAGACCTTACCACCTGAGAAGAACTGTTCCGGAGCCACCACCCGGTTCAGAGAAGATTCATATCATCCGTCAGGCGGAGACGGTCTCCGGTGCCGAGAGCCGGCTGAGAGGCACTCCCTCCTGCGCCCAGACCGTAAGACCCCGTGATGACGGGAATAAAGTTCATTCATTCATTCGATGGAAGCGAAACGCGAAGGAGCCCGTGTGCTGTGCGATGTTAGCGCACGTTAAAGATCCCAAGGCGATCGAAATTATTCCGGAGCCCTCCACTTCGGCCCCTCTTTCTTCCTTTCTTGTATCACTATCGCCTTCCTCCCTTCCCTTACGGCGCGATTCGGGTGTCCACCGATATGTGAGACAATTACTGCGCCACTTCCTTTCCTCAAAAACCAATTTTCAAAGAACTCATCGATTCTTATACAACGTGCTCTGACGACACTTGTCTTAGCGTGTGTTTGAACATAGCCTCATAGTAGGCTTTGAATTTGCCGCTTTGAGACAACGAACTTCGTCCTCGCCGCATTTTTTGTGTCTGAGTTATCTAGAATAGTACTATATTTTTGATTTATTGCAAACTCTTTTAGCTCCAGCCGTCGCCTCCTGTGAGCTTCGATCATGTCGAAATAAACGCGCTGTTACGTTCACGGTTCCCAGCGAAATAGCAATGCTCCGTATTCTCCGAGTCTGCCGTCCGTCCGTCCGTCGGGTGGTGTGTGATCGTGGTTGTCCGTGTCCGTGGGCTGGGCCAGTGCACCGATTTCTTTTAGCGCGCTTGTTGCCGGCTAGCTATCTGCAACGTTAATGCCTACCGGAACTTCATACCACCTGTCTGTCACCGAGCCGCATGATCTGATGTTCGGGCGCTCATATGCGCGCTCGGTATCTGACCTAAGGCGCTCTCGTCGCGGAAAACTGTCAAGGATGCCGGCTGCTGTGGTTTCGCTCTAACGACTCTGTTTACGAGAACTCCAGGTAGGAATTTCGGGCGTCATTACGCTGGATAAGATGCGAGGGAGGCCTAAACGTACGCAGCAGGACCGAGCCAAGGGCATAGCACATTTGATTCAGTGTTGTCCGTTTCGCGGATGAAACTACACGCGTGCACGAGCAAATCACGCGTGCAGTGTTTATGGTGGCGCGCTCTCGCGAGATTTCGAACATTCCCGTCTTCTTTCTCCGGCGGTTGGCCTGTTCTTTCGACGGTTGTCACCGTCCTAATGCATTTCCGAGGTTTCCTCTTCAGTTGTCGACGAAAGTGTGAGCTATCGGGCTGCCGTGAGAAGCGAGAGTCGTCCTTGCCTGTGTTTTCTCTTGCGTGATACGCTGAGGAAGCGTAATGGTTACTTGCGAGTGAAGAATAGAAGTACGGAGGACCAGGAGGAAAAAACGTCGCTGAGAAGTTCCGCTAGCCTGAGACGTCGAACAAGTGGAGACCATGTTTCCACGCGCTTTGCCGTATTACCTCGAAGACATTGAATCGAGCTGCGCGCACATGTGTACGGTATATTGTCACTTTCGGTTCCTTTCGCGAAAACCGCAGTGTCGAAAAATGTCAAACGTGCTTTGCATCGCAGTGTCATTTTGCAGCTGTAGGTGTCCTTTAGCTTCTTCACCCTGACATGAAAACGTTGCCTCGGGCATACTGAGCGAGTCTCGGAGGCGAGGTCCTTATTCATGCAAGATGATAACGCTGCTGCGGGTGCGATTAAGCTTTCATGGGTTCAAGTGTCAGCACTCTGTCAACAGGCTTGTTGACGGCTGCTTGGCTGGAAAAAAGCGTTGTACGCCACCTTTGTTGTAACAGTTGGAAGAAAAAAAGATGTAGGCAGTATAAGTGGCCACTGTCAGCTCTTGTAAGGAATGGTGGTGCTCAAGATGAAAGTCTCGTATGAGCTTTGCATTGCCCCTACATGTCTTAGGCTTTCTTTTGTGTATATCGGTGCATCACATGAAGGAAAGTCCATGCATGTTTTCAGGGATGTGGCTCACATGTTGACAAAGGATCAAGATTTTGACAATAGCAGTGTGTACTTTTGAAGTGCGTTTTCTTTGCAGACACAGGTGGACAGAGTTATTTATTTCTCCCTAACCTTGGTGCGTTTGCATAATAGGGTGCAGTCTAAACAGAACTGTTTGCCTGATCGTTAAATGGGCTTTGTGGCCATAAATTAGATGTCGGTGGGTTCTTTAGTACGTTGCACCTTAAACCAGTGGAGTGGTCCAACTAGATCTATTATACCAGTAACCTCTGTGTTGGGGCATGTTTTTAGTTTTTATCATGCATTCGCCGTATGTAGTGGTTTCTGGAAGTTGCCTAATTAGTGCTTAGTAAATTTCAGTTTCTACATGGGTCACGCACTTGTTTTGTGTTTGTAACTTTATTGGCCGATTACTGTGTATTGTCGTTAAAAAATAAGCCAGAAAGAGAAGCGTTTATACACAAAGCACAAATATTAGGTTTTGCCTTTTTAGGTCACGTCTTCAGCTGTGTACTTTGTTGTCTGACTGATACCACCTTCATTGAGAGTGGAAAGGCGTGAGGCATTAGTGCAGCATGTGTGTACTCTTTGAAAGCATCTGACCAGTTTTAGCCACCTTTATTTGTTGCAACCTTGGTACTGTCATGCTGATGTGACATGCTTGGAATTACGTTTCAAATAATCGTGGTAAATGGACTGTTTGCTGAGTAAACTTGTGGCCAAAAAACGAAATTGGTTGCACCATAGCCAGAAATTCGTTAGGC
Organism: Amblyomma mixtum; assembly: GCF_055824585.1. Classification (NCBI taxonomy): domain Eukaryota; kingdom Metazoa; phylum Arthropoda; class Arachnida; order Ixodida; family Ixodidae; genus Amblyomma; species Amblyomma mixtum. The sequence continues at coordinate 106,791,733 of NC_143013.1, forward strand.
TTCAGAGTTGAAAGACTGTGTGTGGCCTTTAAGTGTTGTGTGTAGTGTCACACATTCTGGCTCGCTTGGCAGTCATTGTTGCAGTTCAGTGAAGCGCTTCGAACATACCAGTGCGTAGCTCAGCCTTTGCCAAGATACAGCCATAACTAGAACAGAAAACTGGGCAAGTTGGAACGGATTCATCTTAATACAGCGCGATACACAGGACGAGAGAAAGAAACAAGAGACGACACGAGCGCTCGTGTCGTCTCTTGTTTCTTTCTCTCGTCCTGTGTATCGCGCTGTATTAAGATGAATACAGCCATAACATCTGAGCAAAGTGGAAAGATAACATGGCTCTCTTTAATGTGATGCATAATTTGTCTTAGAACACCAGTGCTGCTCCCAGACGTCTTTTTTATTTTGCATGCCATTGCGCCTTGGCTTCCTTTCATGGCAGGGGTCTGAGACACTCTGGCCGCAAACCCTTGTCGTGCAGCCCACGAGGCTCAAAGATTGCACCCTCTGATCTGGAGAAACATCATTCCTTCTCCCTTTTTCACTCTGTGATGATCTAGGATCGCAAATAATTTCTCGATATTCAGTCACACCTGCCTATGTCAACAGCTAGCCTTTCGTAAAAAGGTCCTAGAAATTAGAATATGGCAGAAAAATTGAGAATACTGGGGGAAAAAAAGCTCTGTTCACGAGTGGCCCTCATTGCTGAAGCTTCTGACTTTTTGTTTTCTTTTTTTTTTTCCTTTAATTTACACTTACATGCTTTTGGCTGATTTTTTTGCCGATTTGTTACTTTTTTGGCATTGGAGCCGCCCCGCCCCTCTTTTTTTTTTATATACCTATGCTCTGTGGGGGTCGTCTGTTGCATAACCCTTCTCATATACAGCATGGCAGACTTACTCCATGTGTGAGCAGTTTAGGTTTTGTGCGCTGCAGCTTTTCTTTGGGGTAAATGTGACAGTCTGGCGGCTTGTGGCAGGCCATGAAGCAGTTCAGCCAAGCTGCGTTTCCAGTTCACTGTTCGCACCTTTCATCCATCTATGTTTTGATTTGAAGGGTGCTTTAGCCTTAACTACCTTTACTGCTTCTGCCTCATTGGTTTGGGTCATACTGGGAAATACCTGGTGGGACAGGCTCTGACGTTATCATCTTGTGAAGCTTTGCAAGAACTGAAATATGCACCAGCTGTGCTTTGCTTATACCCTCCATGTGTAATTTTTCTCATTCACATTTGACCACTTTCCACCTAGAAATATCACAAAACTTAATATGCTTCATGTCACAAAGGGCACTGCCGTTTTTGTCTAGACTCATTGTTTCTTGGTTTATTTGAAAATTCCACGCTCAATTTTCAGTTACATAGTAGGTTGGCGCATAGGTATTTGAAGGTTTAAGGCATGAAAAAAGCATGAGCATGTCAGTTGCAAGTCGGTGCACTTGAAATATGACAAGCACAGAGGTTGACCACTGAAATGTTCCTTATTGTTAACATAGTAGTGAACCGTGTTAAAGCCTAAATGTGAGGAAAAGTGAATCTGCGATGACAAAACACTCTTGTTATGTTCATTTCATTCACTTGTCATTCTGAGAAACAGCAATGATTGGAACATCTGATGTATGCATGAATGGTAGGGTGGTGTAGTACAGCAGTGGTGGTGCGTACACGTCGGATCATGGTTCTTTTTATGGGTCACAGGCATGGAGGAAGTGGAAGAATGCGTTCCCGTGTCGGACCTGGATGCGGACGCATTCTACACTGAGCCTGATGACGAGGGGCAGCCGCTGGAGCGATGGCTCAACGACGACGAAGGGCCGCTGGTCTTCTACCGTGTCAACTCGCAGGTGAGACTGAATCCTGGCGTTTTGGTATTTTGGGACACTGACTCAAACTGAAGACTTCATTAAGGCGAAAGCCTTTAATGGCTCATGCTGTCGTGACCAAGGCCTGTTAGCAAATTAGAGTTTCAGATTGGTCGAAATGGTTGTGACGTCAGTGCGGGCGAATTTTAAGGCGAATGCCTTTAATTTCTCATACTGTCGTGACCATGTTAGTAGCATTTAGTTAAGAAGTGGCATGTGGGACTGTTCACTGCGGGCGTACCTTAAGTAACACTAATTAATCAGTGTACTAGTTAAGGTCACATTAACTATCATATAACCATGCATTAACTAGTATCACTAAATGTGCAAGTCATGCTTAACTATCATTGTTGCAACTGAGAGGAGGAGGAAAAGGAAAGTGCAACACCACCACCACCAGCAGAGGGGCCTTAAAAGATAAGAGAAGAGAAGAAAAAAACAGAAAACAAGAGAAGCACTTCAATATAGGAGGCTGGCTAGAAAAACAGATAACCCAGTTAGCTGTTCTACATGTTTCATATACATTCTGTTGAATATTCTAGACAGTTCCAACATTTGACTGGTGAATGACAGAACATGATGGATGGAATTACAATAATCTAAATATCAATTAGCCTAATTAACCTTTCTAGTCAGACCACATAAATCAATAAAACCGAGTACGAAATTGGTCCAGTTGGGGTATGAACTAGAGCTGTGCGCGGGCTCGGGCCGGCCCGAAAGCCCGTACCCGGCCCGGCCCGCGGGCCGGGCTCGGGCCTTACGGAAGTCTATTCACCCGGGCCCGGGCCGGGCTCGGGCCACGGTATATTTGTCTCGGACGGGCCGGCTGGGCTTCGCGATCGCGATTGCTCCTGCGTGGCTCCAGCCGCCCTACTGTTGCAAGGTTCGGAACTAATCTCCACATGAGTGGTCTCACGAGCCCAAATGACACTGCACAAAGGAAGGTGAGGTGTGTCGAACCGAAGGCACTCGCAAAACTACCCTCCGCCACGCGTTGACGGGGGCCGGGTGGGAGGGGTGGGGGGGTCATTATCACATGTACGGGACAACAGGATTTTCGCTCGTGTGGCAACAACGACGTGTTGTGACCGTTACCTTCTTGCTCGCCATGGTTACCTGCGAAGGCGCATAGTTTAGTTGCCGTCACGTGAATGCAAGGAGGTCGCGCGACTCGATTCGTCACTGAGGACAGCGAAATCGGGCATCAAACATGTCGCTGGCGACTCATTGGGGTCGCCCCCTCCGTGACCATTCGAGTGCCTCCGACAGTCACCAGAGTGAAATTATCTCTTTCTGTTTCATCGTCACTTCAATTTCAGTTTTGCAGGTCTGGCCGGGCCCGGGCCGGGCCTTAACTAACACGGGCCGGGCCCGGGCGGGCTTAGGTTTCTTCAGTGTCGGGCCGGGCCGGGCCTCCGTCAGTAGTGTAGGGCTCGGGCCGGGTGCGGGCTGAAATTTTCGGCCCGTGCACAGCTCTAGTATGAACCAGGGTCTCCAGAGTAGCACACTTCCACTCCCCCATGCCAGCTGAATGATTTTGAATGAACAAAGGCACCTAGCTAATAGGGTGTTCTTCACTCACATCTTCCTCCCTTCCCTTACTGCCAGGTTCAGGTGTACACCCAGGTTCAGGTGTACACCCAGATATGAGAGAGAGAGAGAGAGATACATTTCCTTTCCTTAAAAACAAATTTACTGTCCAGCAAGGCGTGGAGGGAAGGGGTAAGGGTGTTCTGTGGACTCCCTGGCAATGTTGCAAGACGCTGTCGCAGAGGGGAAGCTTAAAGGTGCACTGAAGAGGATTCTGAACATGTCTTTTTGCCGCGGGAACTCGATCCACACGTTCCTAGCATTCTTAGAAATAGTGACTTATTGCCCTGTGTGGCCGATTTCCCCAATTAAAACGAATTAACGTCCGGCTCCCGCCTTTTTTTTTTTTAATTCTGCCTCGTACGGTGGGCGGAGTCGACCAACGCGTGGAGCGCCTTTCACCCAGTCCCGTGGAGGCTTTGCTTTTGCTTTATTTTGTTTTTTAGGTTTCCATGAATAAATAGTTTCATTCGCAGATAATATAGCCGCAAAATAAGCCCGAAGAAATAAAAATACGCGCGGACTATTTGCTACTACGGACTACTATGTATTACTCCGCCGATGGCAGAGCGGCAAGCCGCCACGGGACTGGGTGAAAGGCGCTCCACGCGTTGGTCGGCTCCGCCCACCGTACGAGGCAGAATTAAAAAAAAAAAGGCGGGAGCCAGACGTTAATTCGATTTAATTGGGGAAATCGGCCACACAGGGCAGTAAATCGCAGTTTCTAAGAAAGCTCGGAACGTGTAGATCGAGTTCCCACGGCAAAAAGACAGGTTCAGATTCCTCTTCAGTGCACCTTTAACATCTTAACCACACATCAGTGACACAAGCAGACAGCCAATGGACGCGTCATCTGTCTGCTGGGACACTTGAATCATCATTCGCAACCACATTCATGACAAAATGCTGTACTCAGGCTTTCGCCTTGCACCACTTTAGTTGCCAAAGTGTCTCCTAATTTTTTCTCCTGTCATATGAAACTGGTGGTGTGAGACTTTGTCGATATGTTGTCCCGGCAGTGACCTAATGACATACATAAAGCTTTCTGTAGACCTTTGGTGCTCGGTTACTGATGTAACTTCACTGTCGTCCAAGTCCTTGCAGCTGTGTTCATTAGCTTGACGGTGCCTGGCCTTCCTGGTTGGCCTAGCTGCAAGAGTGGTCCTTTTAGACCTGTTACTAATAGTTGAGCTTCTGTTGCCAAACACGCATCATATTGGCACATCTGGTTGTAAGTGGTACTCATTTTGCAGCTGCAAGGTTCGTTACAAGAATCTCCGCCTTTTTTCTTTTTAAGGCAAAAGCCTTTCTTGGCTCATGAGTGGTGTAGACGGAAGTGGTAGACGGAGGATGTCCGTAAAAGTGTCCACTTGAACTGTCTACCATAAAATAAGAAAAGAAAATTGGATTCTAGGTCGGAATCGAATCCGGGCCGCCGGCGTGTGAGACGGGTGCGCTGCCACTCCGCCATGACGCTTCAACATTTGAAGCTGAGTAAAGTCGCGTCTAGTGAATGCATAGTTTCTAAAAACGTATCTTCGAGATATGTACTAAGGCCTGTATTAGTAATTATGAGCATGTTAATTACATATGTCGCAATCAAGCGAGTACCAAATTTCCTCCATTTGCGGTAAATTTTCTCCATGCTTGGCGGGCAGTTGTAGCACCATCATGCGGCACCCACTGAAACACCCCCTTGCAACGTACGTTGCTGGCTCAGCAGATAGCGCAGGGGGTGGACCATGCTCAGCTTTCGCATTTCCGCACGTAAGGAGACTTTAGTGCACCTCATAAATTTTTTCTTTGTTTTATCCTCGCAGCTACTCTTGCATGCTTGCTGATCATTGCCGTGGTAGATGCGCCCCTCGTAAATTTCTTTGTGGCACCTGCTCATGCAGTGTGTAATTTAAACCAGTGAAATCAAAGGTGCTGAGCAATGTTCCTGTGTTCACTCGTTTCTTTTTTCATGTCCTGTGGCCAAAAGCTTTGTTGCGATCCAAGAAGGTGCCCTTGGAAACATACCTTGCCTTCCGCATGTCGTAAATGGTGTACATGTGTTTCATTCGCTGTTTGAATTATCTGGAAATGGAATTATCTAGTGGAAAACTTTCAGATAGATCACCTGTAATCTGTACCAGTGACCTCTGTGTGTTTTCTCCGTGTTCTTACTTCCATTGGCCACATTAATTTTCTATCATTTTTATTTGTATCTAGCCATCAATAGCTTTGTATGTACCATCGTGGGTAAAAGGAAGAGAACCCTCCTTCCAAATTCCGACCCGTGCCGCTATGTGAACGTGCACCACCTGACAAAGCACTTCTGGTGTCGAGATGGGCCAACTGCGCCGGTCTCGACACCAGAAATGCTTTGTCAAGTGGCGCCTCCATACAGAGTAGTACAGATCGCAACTTAAAAAGACAGTCTCTTACTTTTGCCCACAGTAGTACAGCAGTCACGTGGTACTATTAGGGCGTGTACGGCATGCTTTTTAGCTTTTATGAAGTGCTTGCTTGCAATCTGGTTTAGCAAGACATTCAACTGGGCTAGTTGGTAAAGATTCATGGTGACAACACAGCGCAAAAGACGAGGAACCAGAATGCCTACCTGTTTCCTTCATATAAGAAGGTTTTAGAAAATAAAGCCTTTAGTTGCGAGTCAGCGCCTGTCCTGTGTCGTTCTTATTCTGGTTTCTCGTCTTTTTCGCTGTGTTGTCAACATGTTGCGCGCAATCCACAAAGATTAAATGTAGGCTTGAATTGGGACAAAAACCGACATTGTCCAGAAGAACGCCCTTCCTGATTGGTATTGTAATTGATGCAACATTTTGAACAGTGGAAAGGAAGGATTGTTTTCCTGCCTTGAATGAGGTGCACAGGAAAGGGTTTCTGAAGAAAGTTAGCCAAAGTGCAGATGGCTGATCTCTCTCATACCTTGCTTTGAAAGGCATTGTCACTGCTCTGAGCGGATGCCAGAGTTACTCGAGAGCGTGTCCAGATGCACGCCTGGCTGATCGACCATCCCATTTGCCATTCGTCGAAAAGAATGTGATAGGTGTGTAGGGTACGTGGAGTGCAGGTGACTGCTGTTGACAGCAGTGTGCTCATGTAAATCGCAACATGACTGCACATGCAGAGAGTAGTTATTTGTAGTTAGTGCCTGTAGATAAGTGGATAACACTAGTGGTTGAAGTAACCCACCAACTGATGCAACCGCATTGCTGCAAGCTGCAGCAAGGCATTGAATTGCTTGGAGCAGTGTGACTGAGAATGGCCTACACGTTCTTGTCTCTCAGGTTAAGTAGTAGTTGAGTGTGAGCATGCCGTGAAGTCGCTCTTGACCCCTTCAGCTCCTCTCCGAGTGCTACCTCACTCGCTCGCTGTGCCTGCAGGACATCATCTACAAGGCGAAGAAGAAACGACCGAAGATGGTGGGCCGCTACCTGATGGGGGATGTGCTGGGCGAAGGCTCGTACGGCAAGGTCAAGGAGGTACTCGACTCAGAGACACTTTGCCGGCGAGCCGTCAAGATCCTCAAACGCCGCAAGCTGCGCAAGATCCCCAATGGCGAGCAGAACGTGCAAAGGTGGGTCAGAGCCCCCTGCTTACTGTGCATGTGTAGTGTGCTTGTGGAGTTTTAGTGCTCACAGCATGTCAGGCCAAGTGTGTCTCCCTCTTCTGCAGTGGTGGCGACACCTTCAGGCAGTTGATGCACAGCCATTCTTGGTCAGTAGTCAGCTGATACAGGTATTGTATTCCTTGGTGTCAAGAGAACCCAATGGCATACATTTCAGAAAGTTTCCTGCAGCAAATTTTCTTCAAAACTCTCCGCAAAATAGTTGCATAAAATGTGCATAAGTGCTCAAGGAATTGTTTTAGATGAAATTAAATGACATACCTAGAATCAGCGCACAAAAATACATGTGCCCTGAAAATTTAATAACTATGACTAAATTAATAAAATTTTCTTTTCAAGACCAGTGTCCCCCCTTAAACCAGATTTGAAAACTTAGATTCGGTGTACTTCTCACATTTTTAAAAAATTTTTTCAGTTTAATACAAACACTCCAACCTCTAGTTACAACATAACTGTGATGCGAACACATTTTAGCCTACAGAAGGTCTCCTATGCTGGTGTCACTGTGAGAAATATAAAGAATTTAATGGGTTTGTCCAGTGCTTAGCTTGGAAGGACGTGCCAGTGCAGTGTATGGCTGCTTCAGAACTGTGCTTGCTCCGCTGTTTCCGTGACAATCCTCTCCTGCTGAACTGGAAGCTTACTAGGGCAGTGATGTTTATGTCACTCCATTAAAAGTTATTCTTCATGCCTACCTCTGCGTGGCTTGGCGCACATGTCTCACTCGCTTGTCCACCCTCAGAGATAGTGTGTTCCACATAGCATTGCACTCAACTGTGTTCAGCGGTCGTATAGTCTCCTCTGCAATTGCTGATAAACTGATGCTGCCTCAATTGAGGTAGACAATGGCTTATTGAGCTCAGGGATAATGTTTAACATCCAAAACTGTCCAGCATAATGTCTACTGTAGACATCCCTGTCTCAGTCACTGCTCACAGATCCTTAAACACAGTCCGTGGCGTAGTCGTTGCAAATGATTGTGTCCATCTCACAGAGGAAGAAACGATGGGGGGTCTCAGAGACCAAAATGTCATCAACATTCATCGAATTAAAATCCAAAAGAAAACAAAAAAATAGCGACTAAGCACCTAGTCCTCACTCAAGCACACTCCCTGACTCAGTAGAAGTGGGGCCCCGCCGCGGTGGCTCAGTGGTTACAGCGCTCGGCGGCTGGCCCGAAAGACGCGAGTTTGATCCCGGCCGCGACGGCTGAATTTCGATGAAGGCAAAGTTCTGGAGGCCCGTGTACTGTGCGATGTCAGTGCGCGTTAAAGGACCCCAGGTGGTCGGAATTTCCGGAGTCCTTCACTGCGGCGTCCCTCATAGCCTGAGTTGCTTTGGGACGTTAAACCCCAATAAACCAATAAACCAAGTAGAAGTGGGTATATGAAAATGTCTGATCATATATACCAAACCCTCGACGGTGCTTCAAATGCCAGAGATACGGCCATGCCTCGTAGAGTTGGCATGGCTGCCAAACTTTCGCAACATGCACCTCAAAGGAACGTGCTTATGACAGCTGTGAAGCGGCACTGTGCTGCACATACTGTGAAGGGGAGCACCCCGCTTAACTCCTGTTCATGTTCTTCATGGAAGAATGAGAAATAGGTTATAACACTAAAGAAAAAAAAAAGGAAACCTCACATTTAAGGAAGCCAGCAGACAACTCTACCTTACCAAAACCGCATTCTTCATTACCACAAAAACAAATTTCGCCAATGTGGTGCGTGAGGTGGTGCATCACACCAAGTTTAGCACTTGCCCAGGCCACACACAGCGAGTGTGTGGCAGGTCCTTCCAGTTACCTGGTTGAACTGGCTCACTATTCCGCCACTTCCAAAGCATGCTACATGGCCCTCTGGGTCAGCAGGCAAAGCATGCTACATGGACCCCTGGGCCAGTAGGCAAAGCATGCTACATGGCCCCTTGGGTCAGCAGGCAAAGCATGCTACATGGCCCCCTGGGTCAGCAGGCAAAGCATGCTACATGGCCCCCTGGGTCAGCAGGCAAAACATTCTACATGGCCCCCTGGGTCAGCAGTCCTCAAGGGGCCTCTCCCCAAAATGGGAGGTCAAGCACAAACATACGCATACATTCTTCACGATCCTCCAGCGCCTCTTCAGAGGCGCTAAGCTCCTTGGGACGGCTCAAAGTGAGACAAGCCCTGAGTCATGGTGCTGCAAAGATACATAACCTTGCTTTCCACATTTTGCATTTAGGCTAAGATGGGGTTCGTTGTACAATGGAATTGTAGGGGACTTTTAAATAACTATATAGCGATATAAAAGAAATGTTAATCTCGCCCTCCCATGTTGTGTTAGACATACAGGAAATAAATTTAGGTCCCTGGCGCATGAATGTTCTCAAGAAGTACAGTTTTCCGCCATGGTCATGAGCAGGCAAGCAGGCTCTTGGGAGGTGTTGCTATAATAGTTATTGTTATTGTTATATAACAGTTATAACTATATATAACTATATAACTATAACAGTTATTATAGTTATAGATATTGCAATGTGTCAAATCAAACTCCAAGCCAAATATGAACCAGTTGTCATCACCGTTCTTCGTTTTAAAACAATCGCAATATGTTCTGTATATCTCAAGCCACATCTAAGCGTCATTTCAAGCCATTTCATAACATAGAAGTGCTTTTAAAGCAGCTTCCAGAGCCATGTCTGGTGGTAGGGTATTTTAATTCCCACTCTTCTTTTTGCAGAAGTGATCACACTGACACCAGAGGCCATATTTTAGATGATTAATTTTGTGCAGTATTACAGGTGAAACATAAACATATGAAACATAAACATATGAAACATAAACATATGAAGAAAACGCATATGAACAAAACAAAATATTTTACCTGTGCACTTTCAGCTGTAGTGTTAAACTGGAGCGATACATGTTTCCGGGTATACGGTTTACCAAAGTGCTTATTCATAAACCGGCTGGAAAGGCATCTCTCGCTGCAAAATACAAAAGTAAGGCATATGTGCGTTTGCTTTTCATTCCGGCCTGACTCTACTGCCCTTCAAGCACCGGGAAAACAAGCTGCTTAGGTTTAGCTTTTAGTTCACCACCTATTTTTCATCTTAAGTTAGGGACAATGCAGCAAGCTATGGAAAGAAAAATGATAGGTGTAACGTTAAGAGATCAGAAGCGGGCAGGGTGGGTGAGAGAACAAACGCGTGTTAATGACATCCTAGTTGAAATCAAAAGGAATAAATGAGCTTGGGCAGGGCATGTAATGCGAAGGCAAGACAACTGCTGGTCCTTAAGGGTAACGGAGTGGACTGCAAGAGAAGGCAAGCGTAGCAGGGGGCGGCAGAAAGTTAGGTGGGCGGATGAGATCAGGAAATTTGCGGGGATACGGTGGCCGCAACTGGCAGAGGACAGGGTTAATTGGAGAGGCATGGTAGAGGCCTTTGCCCTGCAGTGGGCGTAGTCAGGCTGATGATGATGATGATGATGGTGTCAGCATTCACATATCTTACGAGCCACGCGGCCCCAACACGCCAGCACACGACATTTAACGCTCCTGCTCAGCGACCACGAGGCGCCCCGCATCCTAACTTTCTCCTACGAGCGTCCCCCTTGACAAGCCACGATGCTGCGCCTTACGGCAGCGGAGTCGTAAGGAGAAGTATCTTCAACCAACACGTCTGGACTTGTCACAAGAGGCCAGACAGCGAGGCGCCGTTTCCTCCTCCCCCGGACGCCAGCGCGCGCGGCAAATTTGAAGCGGTTGGCCGCGCGGTCGCTGGTTGGTCCTTTCGGAGTGCCGCCTTTGGATTGGCCAGTTCGGAGGGGCCACCGTTCCTCAGGCTATAAAAGCCCCACCGCTGCAGCATGAGAGAGAGACGACCGAGAGGCGCCGACGATACGAGACGCGTCGGCGAGGCCCTCTCAACTCTGCAGATCCGCCGAACCTCCTACGTTTCAATAATCCAGTTATCTCATTCTTGTATCCTTAAGTTTTAAATTAAACCTGTTTTCTTAATTCGAAAAGAATCCGGCCACTTCTTGCTAACATGGCGCAGTCGACAGGATCTGCAGAGGCGTCACCCCTGAACGAAGACCGAGTCGACAACGTGGAGCCCAGCAGAACGCCGACGGTGAGCTTGGAGTTCCTGTCCCTTCTGGCATCGGCAGCACGCAACGCACTGACCACCTTGAAGAAACGGCAACTGGTGGAAGAGCTTCGATGCCGAGGACTTTCGTGCAGCGGCCGCAAGGACGACATCGTGACGCGGATCATGGACGACAACGCTCGCCGCCAAGCCCAGAAGGCGGAATTCGAGAGACTGCTGGCCGAGAGAGATCATCTGCGGAGGCTTCTTGCTCAACAACAAGTGTCACACGATACGAGTGACAGCATGGACCAGCAGCCACTGTCGACACGGGTCGGCCACGAAAAGGGCTCCGAACGACACGACGGACCCCGCGCCCCTGCCACGGACACTACGGTGCAGCACACGGTGTCGCCGCAAGCGGGCCACGAAAAGGGCTCCCAACGACACGACGGACCCCGCGCCCCTGCCACGGACACTACGGTGCAGCACACGGTGTCGCCGCAAGCGGGCCACGAAAAGGGCTCCCAACGACACGACGGACCCCGCGCCCCTGCCACGGACACTACGGTGCAGCACACGGCGTCGCCGCAAGCGGGCCACGAAAAGGGCTCCCAACGACACGACGGACCCCGCGCCCCTGCCACGGACACTACGGTGCAGCACACGGTGTCGCCGCAAGCGGGCCACGAAAAGGGCTCCCAACGACACGACGGACCCCGCGCCCCTGCCACGGACACTACGGTGCAGCACACGGTGTCGCCGCAAGCGGGCCACGAAAAGGGCTCCCAACGACACGACGGAACCCGCGCCCCTGCCACGGACACTACGGTGCAGCACACGGTGTCGCCGCAAGCGGGCCACGAAAAGGGCTCCCAACGACACGACGGACCCCGCGCCCCTGCCACGGACACTACGGTGCAGCACATGGTGTCGCCGCAAGCGGGCCACGAAAAGGGCTCCCAACGACACGACGGAACCCGCGCCCCTGCCACGGACACTACGGTGCAGCACACGGTGTCGCCGCAAGCGGGCCACGAAAAGGTCTCCCAACGACACGACGGACCCCGAGCCCTTGCCACGGACATTACGGTGCAGCACACGATGTCGCCGCAAGCGGGCCACGAAAAGGGCTCCCAACGACACGACGGAACCCGCGCCCCTGCCACGGACACTACGGTGCAGCACACGGTGTCGCCGCAAGCGGGCCACGAAACGGGCTCCCAACGACACGACGGACCCCGAGCCCCTGCCACGGACACTACGGTGCAGCAGCCGGTGTCACCGCAAGCAGATAACGAAACGGGCTCCCAACGACACAACGGACCCGGCGCCCCTGCCACGGACACTACGGTACAGCAGCCGGTGTCACCGAGATCGAGCCACGGAACGGGCTCCCTACGACACGACGGGCCCCGCGCCCCAGCTACGGATATTACGGTGCAGCAGCCACTACCGACACGAGTTGGCCACGAGACGTGCCTCCAACGACACGGCGCACCTTTCGCATCTGCTACAGTTACTACAAGGCAGAAGCCATTGCCAAGACGAGCTGGCTCATCCATAAAGCCAGCGCCGCGACGAAAGCGCGGCAGGATGCGGAACGATCCAACAAGCCCGACTCCCTGGACCACGAAACGTTACGAACGAGACAAACACGGCAGTCCGCATAAGTCGCATCAGGTCCCCAGGTGGAAACGACGACGCAGTCGTATCGGTGAGCATCACGGTACAAGCCCGACTCCCTGGACCAAGAAACGAAACGAACAAGACAAACACGGCACTTCGCACAAGTCGCATCGTCTCCCTAGATGGAAGCGAAGGCGTATTCGAACGAGCTGGACGCAAGCCACAAGATACGCGGGGAAGAACGCCCAGCACGCCGAAGAATTGCTGTCGACAACGTGCGCCTGAGGACAGGCGCAAATTTTGGGAAGGCCGTGTCAGCATTCACATATCTTACGAGCCACGCGGCCCCAACACGCCAGCACACGACATTTAACGCTCCTGCTCAGCGACCACGAGGCGCCCCGCATCCTAACTTTCTCCTACGAGCGTCCCCCTTGACAAGCCACGATGCTGCGCCTTACGGCAGCGGAGTCGTAAGGAGAAGTATCTTCAACCAACACGTCTGGACTTGTCACAAGAGGCCAGACAGCGAGGCGCCGTTTCCTCCTCCCCCGGACGCCAGCGCGCGCGGCAAATTTGAAGCGGTTGGCCGCGCGGTCGCTGGTTGGTCCTTTCGGAGTGCCGCCTTTGGATTGGCCAGTTCGGAGGGGCCACCGTTCCTCAGGCTATAAAAGCCCCACCGCTGCAGCATGAGAGAGAGACGACCGAGAGGCGCCGACGATACGAGACGCGTCGGCGAGGCCCTCTCAACTCTGCAGATCCGCCGAACCTCCTACGTTTCAATAATCCAGTTATCTCATTCTTGTATCCTTAAGTTTTAAATTAAACCTGTTTTCTTAATTCGAAAAGAATCCGGCCACTTCTTGCTAACAATGGACAACCCGTATGGAAGTGATCACCCGCTTGTCATAGCCATACTTGGTGGGAAGACAGCGCAAAAAAGAAAAAAATAAAAAAAACGATAACCACAGGGGAGGACAAGACACAAAAGAACGCTAGCGTTCTTTTGTGTCTTGTCCTCCCCTGTGGTTGTCGTTTTTTTTTTTTTTTTCGCTGTCTTCCCACCAAGTATGAATTACCAACTAGCCCAGCACCATGTTTTATTGTCATAACCAGCTAATCTTTTCCGCCGTCAGTCGTCCCACGGAGAAGACCGAGATGTACACTGCCGTGCTGTGACTGTGCAGGGAGATCCAGCTGCTGCGTCAGCTGAGCCACCGCAATGTGATCCAGCTGGTGGAGGTGCTGCACAGTGAGCAGAAGCAGAAGATGTACATGGTGATGGAGTACTGCGTGGCCGTGCTCCAGGAGCTCCTGGACAGCGCCCACGACCACCGGCTGCCCCTGTGGCAGGCTCACGGGTAGGTGGGGATGCACTCCGCTTAATCGCCGCTTCATCAACTTGGAAATGGCGCAGAGACACCGCCTCTATCAGTGGCATCTAACGGGCTGCCTGATGCGTGATGTCTTGGCTTCCTGCAACATCTCTTGCAAACTGAGGCATATACAGGGTGTTTCTTCTGAGATGGTGTGGTAGTGTTTCTAAAGAAAAAATTCAGGGGGGCACTTTGTTGACCTAAAGTGCAGTGAGGCGAAAGCCTTTAGCGTGGTGTTGCTGCTTGTGTCATTGATGTGTGGTAAAGATGTTAAGTACACAACTGTTTGTGAATCTTGAATGCTGGAGACACTGGAGGGCGTTTGGGAGGCATCCGTCTGATTCTACACCTTTCTGCAAACACTCCCCAGCGTCCTAGACAAGGAGAACTACGTATGCGTTGGCAGGAAGTAGCGTAGCCGTTAGTACGCTCGGCTGCGGAACGGAAGGGTGGTGGTTCGAATGCCGTCGTGCACAAAGATTTTTTTTTTCTGGTCTGACTAGAAAAAGCGTGGCACCTCTGCTGACAACCTTCTGCAGACAACCTTCTGCCAACAATGATGAGGCGTTAAAGGCTTTTGCCTTAATAGACTTTTTGAGTTAGAAAAGTGCTTTTTTCGGCATAGCATTGTCAGCGGTATGACGCGTTACAGTTAATACATGCTAAGTAGTAGGGTGGTTAACTAATGTTGAGTAGTTAATTTTTTACCTATTACTGTTAGTCTCCATATTTGTTGAGAAGCGTGTAAGCCCACTGAAAGTAATATCCATATCAGTTCTTAAAATTTTGAAAACACAGTCATCGCCAGCACTGCGGTCTAGCCAGTATTGGTAATTTCGGTGAGTTACGTGCACTGGAAGAGTTGCTTTACCTGCAAGCTTTTCAAAAGTGCATGTGTTCTGAAGCGATATAGGCAAAATTTGTTGGGCCACAACGCTGCTTTTTCAAAATTCCATACACTGACATCAATATTACTTACGGTGAGGTAGACGCCCACCAATAAATAAAGACTAACAGTAATGGCTAAAAAGTTAAATACTCAGTATTAGGTGGCCAGCCTAATAGTCAGCACGTCTTAATGATATTCTGATGCTCTACACTGCTGACAGTGCCACGCTAAAAAAAAAGCACTTTTCTAACTGAAAAAGTGTAGTTTTAAAAATTGCAGAGCATCTTACGTGAAACACCCTTTAGGTATGTGTGTGGTGCGCCATTGTGAAATGCCCAGCAGCTAGCTGTCTGCCCTGCGTTGGACACGAACTCAGATCTTGTATAAAGAAATCCTGCTGTTGAAAAAAAATTGGCTGCAGACAATTATCATTTTATTTTCCTTTCCGTTCTGTTTTCGAGGTGAAGCAAGCTGCACAGTTTTTGTGAAAAACAATAATACACTAAATGGTGTTTGCGCACCATTCATTTGCCATCATTCATTGCATCCATGGGACGTAATTGGAGTCGGCCATTTCTCGAATGTGTTTTCAGAAAAAGGGGAAAAAATCTGTGTTGTTAAGTCTTGAATTAAACTTAGTCTTAAATTAGTCTTGAATTAGAATTATGAACATTTTGTTACTTATAATGGCCAGAACTGGGGATATGTCTTCTGTAGTGAGCTTAACTTTAGATGGTTGAATAGAACCTAATCCTGCACCAGTTGTTTTGAGTGATTTGATGGCTTGATGGACTTCTGTAGATGTAGAACGTAAGTAAAAAGAGCGGGAGCAACGTGACAGGGAAGGTAAAGTGGTTACGTCGTGTAAACACTGGGAAAAGATAAAGTGCTGATTAGTGCTGAAAAGTTAAAGTGCTCTGCATTCGTGAAAACACTTACTTATCTTACATTTATCAGACCTAAAATAGAATACCATGCTCAGTCTGGGATCCCCATCAAGCTAATCTTTCTAACACCCTCGAAGCTCTACAAAATCGCGCTGCAAGGTTTATTTTCTCAGACTACTCCAATCATTCCAGTGTCACTGCACTCAAATCACGGGCTAATCTGACTAATCTTGAAAAGCGATGCTGCATCTTCAGGCTGTGCCTTTTTCACAAGTTCTACCATACGCCACTCAGTGTTTCAGCAATCTTACCAGTTCACCGACAATCAAGTCGCACCAGCCATCCTAAAGCCGTCTATCCGCCCCCAGCACAGACCACAGCCCATCTTCGTCCGTTTTTTGTTCAGACCGCTCGGGACTGGAACAAACTGCCTGTCGACGCCGTGCACCAATTCGACCCGCATTCCTTCAAGACTGCCATTGAACCACTGTTCACTCTTCACTTGAACATTATGCCCATCCCTCATGTAATACCCCACACCAAGGGGCATTTGAGGTACTAATAATAAATGAATAAATAAATAGAATTAGGAACACTGTACTAAGTGTTTACTTTTAGTTGTCACTATTTCTTACCTCCATGGGCTCAGTTTTTGTCACATGAAAGCATCCACATAATTGTACATGTTTGAATTTCTATTGCCTGAGAGGTTAGGGGGCAGTTTTAATTTGATTACCTGGTAACTTGGCTCAAGAAAATCCATTGTCACACGGTAGCACTGGGACGAGCTTAGGAGTCGCGTTAATTTTTGACGTTGAGCGTACCCTTTCTGTGTGCAGCTACTTCTGCCAGTTGCTGGATGGTTTGGAGTACCTGCACAGCCAGGGCATCGTCCACAAAGACATCAAGCCTGGCAACCTGCTGCTCACCAACTGCGAGACGCTTAAGATCTCAGACTTGGGTGTGGCCGAGGTGAGCTGCTGTTCCCTGTCTTCTGAATCGGAAGCTTCACTACGGGACCTCTGGCTTCAATCGCGGAGCGTGTAAATTTGACCTTCGGCTGAATCAGAGGTCAAACCATGAAAAGGACAAAAAGGAATTGAATCAGTATCTATGACTGGGATTCGATCCTGCAGCTGCACGAACAGATCTCCTTTAAGGGCTCGTTAATGACTGCGACATTGCAACTAGCGTGGAAACACAAGGACAGCGACACAGGAAACCGACGGGACAGCACGCTAGTTGGTTGAATAGAACCTAATCCTGCACCAGTTGTTTTGAGTGATTTGATGGCTTGATGGACTTCTGTAGATGTAGAACGTAAGCGTACTTGAATACATTTGTGCAGCCTAATTGTGACTGTGCGAATTTCACTCTGCACCATCAAACATGGACCATTATGCTTTAAAGAAATTAAATTTTTTCGACAAGGTTGCCTTCCATTTACTTCTAACGGCGAGTGTACATGCACCCACCTTAATCATTGAGTTGTAGTACTAGGGTATGCTTTGGCATCATTCGGTTTATGGCACAGGGCTTGTGGTGGGGGCTTTGGGGTTTTAATAGGGGACACAAATACTTTCTCCCTGCTTAACCGCGGCTGACCCAGTTCAAAACCACCCGGACTTCACCCCGTGATTGCGTACGCGACCGAGCGCACGCTGACCACGGTGGGCCTTGCTCTGAGAGAACAAAGGAACGACACACTGGCTGACACAAACAAGGCATTTATTGCTACTACAGCAACAATAACGCCAGCTAGCAGCAAAATGCGCTGAGGAATCGAGGACGTCCGACTCACCAGCACGGTTACGAGCGAATGTTTGCCCACACTAGGGAAGAGGAAAACTCCGAGGCAGGGCAGGACAAGATGCGGGGTGAACGTTCCTCCCCACGAGGGTTCGCGCCAGCCGGCAAAGACCGGAGCCTCGCGCTGAACATCAACGCGCTTCCCCGGCCCCAAGCAGAAGAGGACCGTCCCTCCCCTGCGTGCGCGCAGCAAACATGCCATCTGTGGCGCTAGTGTCGCTGCGATGTCAGCGCCCTCTCCTGTTAAAGTAACACAACTAAGGAGGGTGCATTGCGGGGAAGCTAACCACCGGGGACGAGTTGAGGGTGCACTGCGGGGAAGCGAACCACAGGGGACGAGTGCGTCCCTGCAGGGCATGCATTAACCAGGCTACTGATGTACAGAAAGTTATAGTTTTTGCATCTTTTGCGTCATGTATCGGGTCAGCCTAGCAAGTAATTTTCTCTGCATGGCATTACTGAAGGTGATTGATTCTCTTTGGTCTTTAGCACAGTGTATCTTCGTACTGTGTTTGTGCAGGCACTGGACCGTTTTGCCGTAGACGACACATGCCACACGAGCCAGGGTTCTCCAGCCTTCCAGCCTCCGGAAATAGCCAACGGCCTGGAGTCCTTCTCTGGCTTCATGGTGGACGTCTGGTCATCGGGCGTCACCCTGTATGTATGCATGACTCATGGCTCTGCACCCTCTCTGGATTTCCCCCTACGTCTGCTCGTGCACGTGGGTCTAGTTGGGCTGATGATGATAATGATGATGATGCATGGAGCAGTGCCCTTCCAAAGTCTCTGGGCTATTCCTCCAGGAGCTGCATATGTGCTCAAGGTGCTACTCAAATGAGTTGTGAAATCATTGTTTTCTATTTGCTCTGAGTGTTCGTACATGATGTCAGTGAAGCTGGCTCTGCCAACTATGAACAAGTTTATTTGCTATTTATAATCAACAACATAGTGAAGGCAGATACACAGGGCACCATGGATGTGATTGTCATGCTGAGAGCGTCAGGCTACGGTAGCTATATATATACCTTCCAGATCTGTTGGTGAGGTGAGAGGGATTGCGATGCATTTGAAATTTTTCCAGTGACTCTGAAAATCAGAGCAATAGCACTCAGCGCCTCCTGGTGTTGTTGGAATTCAGGTAGCATGGTCAGGCCGGAGGAGGGACGAGGGACGAGGAAGTCGAAGACGTGGTTGCAAAGAAGACACGGAAAAGCTTTATCCAAACTATTTGCATTTTGTTAACATAAAGAGCAACTGAGAGTGTCCGCAAAAGCAAAACTGAAACTATGCAATTAGGCTGATTTTCGGAGATGATGCCTATCGATCATTGTCGTGCCTGCCTTTACATGCACATCATTGGTGGGCAGGCTACACTGCACAGTGCAGTTCAGGTTTGAGGAGGATTATTTCGGCGGTCACTTAACATGCCGCTATGACTCCAACACAGCCTTGCTTCGGGAGTCTGCCTAGTGCGAGACCCACAGTGTCCGAGTTAGCAAGCGTCCGTCTGCATAGATTCACATTAGCGTTGGTCGAGACCATACTGGTGGTCTGAATCACATTCCGATTTCCAAATTGACAAATTTTTACAGTAGTTACTTAAAGGGGTGGAGACACCAAATTTGTGGTTGGTGCGTTCTTTGTTTCAAACATTTCTAATGCCTCCAGGAAGCATGATACACACTCGAAGGTTCATATATTCACAGTGACTAATTTAAAATCACATTTTTAGGCAAACGATTTTCAGTTTTGGTTTCTGAACGCCGAGTTGGACAGTTACGTCACTATCTGGACGCTCAACTACTTTGCCTGGTCACGTGGGCCCACAAAGTTGTGACGCACCTACTGCTGCATCGTCTGCTTTCTCACGTACGTGGTGACCAGCGCATGAAAGCTATACAATGGCATGGCTAGTCCCAGCAGCTTGGATTTTGATGAATCGGATTCAGTGAGGACATCGACTGTTTTTTTGATCGCATGATCGTGCGCTAATATAGCCTTCGTGGGTTTGCGTGAGGATGCGAAGCACTTTGCAAAACGCCAGTAAGCATGGCTAGTTCGGCAATACGTTGACAACAACTAACCGAGTGAGGGGCGGTTCGCAGCAAATGCGGCCCGCTGGTGCATCAACTGTGCTCACATGGCTGCGGCTGTGGATGTGCCCCGCTCATCGTACGCCACTGTATTTTGGTATGACGTCGCTGAAACGTTGGTTACTCTACCAGCGTAGTGACATCAGCGTTGATGGCACTATCAATGGGTCTAGATTGTGAGAGTGAGTGTCCAACACCTGGCTGTGAGTGCCCTTGTGTACAGAGGAATCCCATAGCAGGCTTTTTATAGCCTCAAAATTTGGTGTCTCCACCTCTTTAAGTGTTCGAAGTGTGCTAACCGATAAATGCCAGGAGACCTTGGGGACCCTGTCGCAGCCTGCGTGGGTGTTTCTGGTCGCGTACACAGCTAGCTGTCGTCTCCCGTGTGGTGCAGCTTCAACATCACGACGGGCAAGTACCCTTTCGAGGGGGACAACATCTACCGGCTGTTCGAGAGCATCGGCCGAGGCCACTTTGAGCTGCCGGAGGACGTGGAGCCGGCGCTGGGAAATCTGCTGTGCGGCATGCTGCACAAGGACCCGCAGTTGCGGCTCAGCCTGCAGCTGGTGCGTCGCCACGACTGGGTGCGGCGCAAGCCTCCGCGGCTGCTCGAGTACGTGGCCATCCCTGAGCGGAGCAACGGGAACCCCCTGCGCTCCATGACGGTGATCCCGTACCTGCCGCTGCTGCACGACCGGCCGCCAGGCGCCACCCAGGGGGGCAGCCGCGCCGAGGACGAGGATGACGACGACTCCCAGGAGTACTACACCGAGCACGACCTCCAGGGTACGCTGTCCCCGTCCGAGCTGTGGCAAAGCTGCAGCCGCGTTGTGTCCAGTGTATATCAGTCATCATGACTAAGCAAGTGATGTACTCTAGTACGTGTTTGTTGAGGGAACGAATGACAGCAGTCGTTTATTGCACCGTATTGCCACCGTACAAACCAGTCAGTGGCGCCGTACCGCGACCAAACGGTCTTAGCTGGAACTTGCCATGCCTTGGGCATTCGAGGTGCTCGAAGATTGTCGTCTTCCTCGCTCGAGCTCCCTGCTGTCAGGAACGCCCATCTCGTCTAATTAGAACCTGGTCTGTGTTCTTCAATTGTTTTGTCGGTGACAGTATATAAAGCCACGTTGGGTGAGAGGGTAGTGTGAGGGTAGTACTGTTGGTAGGAAGAGTTATCATGAAAGGAAACGTCGGCACATGTGTGCTGGGAAGCAAAGATTAATGCGCTTACAAGCAGATGTGATACACAGTGCAGTGCCTTACCCGGTGACGAGACGTCATGCAAGCAGTCGCCAATTCCTCACAGCACTATGGGAGCTACAGACCTCAGCCAATCAGGAGATCGTAAAGACCTCAAACGTGTTTTACTCGCCTTGTCTTCCACATGTCGTTTGCAGGTGGATTCTGCAAGTGCTTCATTGTTTTCGGAAATGCCGCGAGTGGGAATAGAGACCAAAAAAATGTGTTCAAATCATAGATAGACACCCAAACAACAGTAACATGCAGGTTTTCAATACCTTCGCCTTACATACAAATTTAATGCCATCAAGTGCCTGCTACCTTACGTTTTAATGGTATTCACGCTGTGTCACATGCGGCAATTTAATGTCATTACCTTTACCGCCATTCGCAATTTACTGAGTTCGCCGCAACTCATTAGTCAGGGAAATGCGTGCTCTCGTCCCCGTTCTACTCTCAGAAAATCGTAACTTTGCGAGTAACTACTCCCCTCAAGCGGCAGATGGTTGATTCATAGCTTTCAGTTCAGTGAGATGCCTCTACTGCACTTTTACTGGAAATTGCACTATCTTTACCAGCAGTCCTGAGAGATACTCCTGGCTTATGTGCTGGCACACGATCTTGTGTGCAACTTTTTAGGCTTGTCAACCAAGAACAGCAGCATTTTCTCCAAAATAATTTTGTATTACATTTGGACAACATTGACATCATTTTATACTCATGAACACTATTTTTTTTTTGCTGTCTTGTAGGCGTTATCGTCACTATGATGCACATATAATGACATCAAATATTGATGTGTAGCACCAAATTTAAAAAATAATGGCATTAACAAGCCTAAGGCATGAAGTGTTTACATACTCTCATTTCTTGTGGTTGTGTGGTATAACAGGAGCATTTATCATGGTCGGGAACTATTTGATGTGGAAACCGGAATAGTGTAGTTGTATTTGTCGCAACACATTGACGTTTTCATGCAGGTATGCATTGTGTGTCCTGCATCCACTCCGTAAGGTGTACGCCTCCCACACTCGAAACCTGTTTGACCGTTTCAGAAAAACTGGGCGTGTGGCTCCATCTAGGTTCTAAGCTCCAAACTACCCATACCACCAAAGGTGTTGCTGCCAGCTTGTCCTTTTAATTGGAGCGTGCAAAATTTTATTCCTGCTGTATACACGCGTGTAACAGCCGCACTTTTTTTTTTCAGATTCGCTGGTCAATTTCTGGGGTGCGGCCCATATACGCGATGTGCGAAAAAAAACATTTTTTAGATGTGAAAACATACCAATCAGGGAATGGGCAGCATTTATACTGCGTTCACTCGTCACTCGCAGAGTATTTCGACTCTGAGCTTGTGCTGTGCTCTGGTGCACGCTGATCCCAAAAGAAGCCGTGCTACATGTCCGCTGTCAACGTGTAGCCGTTGTTCCGCACTTCCATCACATAAGAGAGCAGCTCTTCTTCCAGTTCGGAAAACTTGCGCGGCTTGCCCCGGAAAGCGCCCTTTTTGCAGCTTGTGTTTCTCAATGCATCCTTTTGGTTGCACCATCATCGGATGCACTTCTTGGCCAAGTCGAATTTTCTGCTGCCACACGCTTGCCGTGTTCGAGCGCTAACTCCCAGCCATGTAGCTGTTAGGGTGCTTGCCCATTGTGCTAAAACTGCAACGCTTGGTGGCAGCATGCAAAAGCCACAACCACCACAACTACGATGAACATGCTAACCTGCCACAAAAGCAACAAAAGGCTGGAGCTGGCGGTACTGATGCCGATGTTGATAGCGGGAGGTCGCGGCGGAAGAAAAAGTTGACGATGATGATGACTGCGACCTCGGGGCGCCATCCATGGATGGCAGTTGGAAGCTCCTGTGCACGTGCGTGGCCTCCACGATCAAGTGCGCCATTGCTCGCAGCCGGAGCTGATCGCGGAGGCCACGCGCGTGCATTTAGAAGGCTATTCCCGCCTGGGCTATGGAAAATTCGGGTGCGGCCCTTAAACGGATTTATTTATTATTTTTTTTTAACATTTCCTTGGGGAAAACGAGTGCGGCCCATACACGGGTGTGGCCCTTACAGGCGTTTATACGGTATTATGCTTAAACACTAAGTTTAGATTGGGGGACCCTGGTCTTGAAAAAAAAAATATTAATGAAGTTACAGTTGTGCAACTTTCAGGTAACATGTATTTTTTTTTGTGCTGATTCTAAATATATCATATAATTTAATGTGAAATGAGCCCTTATGTGCTTATGCAATACTTTATGTAATTTTTTGGAGAGAGCTTTTAAGAATTTTGCTGCAAGGAACTTGATTAAATGCATGGCATTACTTTTTCATGACATCAATGCGATAAGGGTAAAATTATCGATGTGCCTTGAGTTATAGGTTCTTAAGTTGCCACTCAAGAAACAGGGATACGAACTTTTGTTGCCATTTCTGAACTGGCGACTTCAAAACTCCATAACTCAACTTCTATGATGGGCAGGTTGATAATTTTACCCTTATTGCATTCCTTGATGCCAAGACAAACCAATGGCATGCATTTCAGCTAGTTATCTACAGCAAACTTTCTTAAATTCTCTCTCCAAAAGACTTGTATAACGTATTGCATAAGTGCACTAAGACTTGTTTTTTGCATGAAATAAATGACATTGAAGATTGTATAATTGTGACTTCACTGATAAAAATTTTCCTTTTAAAAGCCAGGGTGCCCACTTAAACAACACGTAGAATATACCAAAAGAAGTAGGTAACAATTTGTTATGCTACTGCTCCTGAACTGAAAAGAAAAATGTCTTGAAAAATTTGTCATTTCGCATAAAACATTGTTTGCTTTGCAAATGTAGAATCCTACGAACACCGCTATAAATTGCACTTGTGCATACCTTGACTGCATAAATGAGTAGGAGACTTTTGACACTACTGTAAAAACCAGCATATAATACGAGATATTTTTTTTTCCCGAATTTTAGCATGCCAAATTTCGACCTCTTATATGCGGATGCTAACAATTTCCAGCCAAAATCCACATTTCTGGTTTTGTTATTTTGAAGCGCCATCACCATCACGCTTCCAGCGAGAGGGGGCGCTATGTAGTGTTGGTGTAGGTCGGTAGTTTTGATTTCGACGCCATTTCACTACGATGACCTGACCTCATGACAACCACTACAATAGCACCTCGCGTGGTGTTGGCACCGTGAAAACAACGATCAGCTGGTTTAAAAGGAGAGTCAGCTGGTTTAAAAGGAGAGTAATCATAGCTGCAGAAAGCATCAACGCCACATCAAGCGCTGCCGCATGGTCTGGATGAGGTAGGGGGAGCCTGCAGTTACTGCCGCCAGACACCAGCCTCTCCAGCCACGCTGTGCAGTTGGATCACGGACGTTTTGTGCCAGCATTCCCGAGGAGCTCGCTGGTTGTTATTTCTAGAAATGAGGGATATTGAACGCGCTCGACGGTACCAAACACATGTTTCTGTGGAAAGATATCTCTGACAAGGGCCTCTCGAAAGACACCCGACAACGACATTACTAAAGCTCCGACTACGGGCACTTCCATAGTGTGGGCGCGAGCGTAGTGCCTCTGTACCTGGCGCTCGAGCTACATGCGTTGTATTCGGCTTCCGCGACTTTCGGGACGTCTTCAAGCTGACTGCCTTTCCTTACATAGATTATACACAGATTAAAAATTTTTTTTTCCGTTTTTGCGGTGCCCAAATTGAACCTCGTATTTACGTGGGTCCATATTATATAACAAGGGAGTAATTATTCATTGGCATCCACCCAAGCGCAGCCATACGGCTACAAAGGAAAGCTATACAGCTTTCTCAGAAACTTCGTAGTTAAAGAAAAATTCGTCCTGGTCCGGGGTTCGAACCCAGGACCACCGCTACACCGGAGCAGTCGCTCTACCAATTGAGCTAACCAGGACGGCAAGCTTATGGTAGGACGAGAGCGAATTGATCAATAACTCGAAGTGGGAACTGTGTTGGTCAAATGTTTAGGGGAATCCCCCAAGGTGGAGTAGATTTATAATAAGGGAGTAATTACTCATTGGCATCCACCCGAGCGCAGCCATACGGCTACGAAGGAAAGCCATACAGCCTTCTCAGAAACTTCGTAGTTCAAAAAAAATTCGTCCTGGTCCGGGGTTCGAACCCGGGACCATTGCTTCTCCGGAGCAGTCGCTCTACCAGTTGAGCTAACCGGGCAGCAAGCTCATGTTAGGGCGAGAGCGAATTGATCAATAACTCGGAAGTGGGAACAGTGTTCCTCTGAACATCCGTATTATATACGGGTTTTTACGGTATATTCCACAGTGCAAGAATGCTGGCTGCTCTGCATGCTTCATAGCTTTGGCAGTGCTGCAAGGAACTGCTGAGATGGAGTGTAATTGATGGGTAATTAGTATTTAATCAGTGGGCTTTTCCTTACTAAAGGTCCACTTGGGCAACGAGGTATGCCATAGTGGAAGGCATCCATCCACTCGCATGAACCTTTTACTAGATAAGTACTAAGTTTACTCCTCGAGTAAAGTCAGGATAATGTGTCAAATTTCTCCCCAGCGTTAGACCTTTTTCCAAGGCTGCCCGTTTCGCAACGAGGAACGTGGCAGTGCTTGTCAGGACAAGAGCCCCTCACTTCATTATGAGCATGCCTTTGCTCACGCACTGTGCGTCACGCTTGCACTGCATCCTATTTCGCTCCCCCTGCAAAGTTTCGGCCATGAAGGGGTTTTACGTCAAGGTTTCATCCGGATTTCTCTGTGCTCTTTGTTCTTATTCAAAGAGGGACATGGTGAATGACGTGACAGACTTGGTTGAAAATTTCTAGTTATTTTTTTTTTCTTTAACCTCTGGTCTTCATCTGTCTTTGAGAGGAAATTGTAGCGGTATATGCTGCAAATTATCAAGAAATTGCATTTTTTCATGCGCGGTTTTTCGAAAATTGTGAAGGAATAGTGCTTCTGGTGGTCCAGGCACACTGTGTACTCTTCGGCTTTCCGGCAACGGGGCACCACCATCTTTGTATCACCGTGAAGAGGTCAGCTTCCGATGGCTCTAATGCCGCATTTCTCCGAGGAAAAGCAAGAGTGAAACGGGAAATCAAGAAACAGCAAGAATAGTGCTGCGACAGGGTGCTTTAGTTTCTTGTACACCTGTACTGGCTCAGGCTCGACTGCGTCGGCAGCACTCTTCACACATGTATGTTGAGCTGCATCGGGATGCGGCGTGTAGTCTTCTGCGGACCCTGGAAATATGTCTGCCTCAGCGCCATGCTTGGCATGTTCGGTGTGTGCGATAAACAAAGATGTGAAGAAATATTACGTCTAAAATGGATTATTTTTGCTTTCTTGCTTCTGTGGCACTTATTAGTTCCAGCGCAATAGTTACTGAGGCGCCCGTAGCTACAACGCTGTCTAACTGATCTTTAGCGAGGCGTGCTGCTCGGTGTAGTTTCGAGCATCTGATAGTGTTTTTGTCAAAAATGAGGCCAAATTAGCCTTAAAGCTGATTTTCTTAGCTTTCACTTCTGGAGTTATCACTCATTTCTTATAGCATTTCATAACGAATGACAGTAGAATGATTCTGCTTTTTGCGCACGACTACTGAGACAATGAAGAGCGCAATAAAGCTTTCAATTTTTCTGCATATGTACATGCAGTAGCTTCTTGAAAGTTTTAAACTGCTCTGCATGGGGGTAATGCGTTACTAAGGACCGTGGCATCGCATATGAACAATTATAGCAGATGTTCTCTCTAGGATAAATGATGTGACTGTTGCCCTACTTACGAATAAATGCTCCAAGGCTGCCGTCTTTCAACACCAAAATCTGAGTGGTGAGCATTTCCATCCAAGAGGATGTATGGGCACTGGTAATAGATTAAACGTCAAGGCTAAGCTCCGTTTCATACCTTTTCATGCTCTTGCCTAGCTACCACAGTCAATTGCTTTAAGTGATCACACGTCAGTGCTTGTGTCATCATAAAGCAGTACATTGAGTGAGCAAGTTTTGTTTGGCTTGTGCGGACAAGCATAAATGTCTTTTGAGCTGTACCAGTCTTCTTTGCAGCTTACACCTACACTGCAAAAGGAAAGCAGTTGCAGCACGTGGTGTTTGCTGTTTGAATGGAAAGACCGCGACATTTTCTTGTGATGAAGATAACGAATGCGATATTTGCGCCACAGAAAATTCAGCAGATGCTTGTGCAGTGCAGCCTACCGGTCCCACTTATTGGGGAGGCAAATTAGGCCTTAATAATCTGCTTTTGTTCTTTCGCAGCTGCCATTATCCCCGAACCCACCGTTAACGAACAGGCTGTCGAGCTTGAAGACGCGCTTGTCTTGGAGTCGCACACAAGCACATGTCCATGTAAGCAGTAGTGGGAAAACGCATGCATGTGCATTGGTGTGCTGCCAGCCTCAGCTAACCCTCTTGTTTGGCCTCGGACGCAGCGGAGCAAGAGCAAGGACTTGAAGATGATCTCCCGACTGAGCTTATTCCGGGGCAGGACAGCGAGCACTCTGGCGGTACGCTGAAATGGGCACGGGCCCACGCGTGGCAGTGAGAGTGTGCGTCATAACGCTAGCGATGCGACGGCCTTGCATAATCGCGAATTTTGGCAGCTGCCTCTCACAGCCTTAACGTTTCTTTGGCAACGTGCCAAAGCTCACATTTTCAGTTGCTGTGGTTGTCCTTACGACATCGGAGCTGCTGCCAACTTTTGCCAGCAGTTGTGATTCCGTGGAAGAAGACACGCTGGATACGTGTGAGGAGAGCAGCAGTCCCAATCAGCTGATTCTAGGGCTTCAGCATACAAAGCATTGAATTTTGCACTCTGTCTTACAGCGAGAGCTGTTACTGCCTCATTCCCCCGAGAACGCGGCGTCGTAGTGACGGCGGCCACAAAGGCGTTGCTAGGAGATGGAGTGCAAGGAGGATAGCAGGGAAGGAGGAGAAGGTTTGTCTAGGCAGAGGATGGAAGTAGCAAACATAAGTAACTGAGAGGAAGATGGACTTATGGGAGAAGCGAAGGCTGGTCTGAACGTGAGCACTGCACGACTAGTTCCACCTGGTGGCATGGCCCGACTGAACGAGTGTGCGTGCTGCCACCTCGTCAGCCGCATCTGGACATGCTGCTGTGTTTGCCATCACCTGAGCCGCGTCGACATCTGCACATTGCAGCATGATGCTCTTGTAACAGACACTGCCTGTGCCACCAGCGTGATCAGTCATAATGTTACTTGGGCTGTTGGTGGGGGTGGAGATAGGCATTCAGATAGAGAAAACAGGCAGACATGTGTACGAAAGAACGAACAATAAGCAGTGAAGCTGATGCTAGCTGTCTGTCTTTGCCATTTGATGCGAATAAAGACACAGCAAAAGAAAAAATTTAATTATGATAAACCCATGGGCGGTAATGGTTTTGATCAGCTCTAGCTTGGCCTCGTTGGGCTTTTGCAATTGTTGCCTTTGCTTTAAATGCTGTTTCTATGCATGAGTGGGTGACAATTGTGTTTTGGTTCGGCAGTGTTACAAGCGCTTTGTAGTGTGAGGAATGGGTCGGCACGGACTTGAGCATCTTGTCGTGTAGCGCATTTACGGTCAGTGTCCCAAGACCATTCTTCCCACTGTTTTGTGCCTCTTGCTTCCCGCATACATGCGGCATGCAGAGCGTGATGCTGCACCTTGGCTATGCCCATGGCTGTTCTGCAATGTGATTGATGTGCCACGTCACCGCTGTCTGCTTTCTCGCAACTTCTGCAGCTGCTAGTGAGCAGGTCATGCCATGCAGTCATGCGAGAGTAACCTTGAGCGGCGTTTCCAGGCGTTTGGGCTCTCACACATCTCACCTTTATAACGATGAATTTAACGCGAGGCGTGCAGAATATGTGCGAAGGGTGGTCACGTTTTCGCAGCTGCTGTTTGGTGGTGAACACTACTATGCGTTTGGAGAGAACCTTTATCCTAACTGGTAGCGCTGTAAAAACTGACGGCCTGGTTATTTATTAAGGCGAAAGCCTTTAATGGCTCATTCTCCCGTCCGTCCGTCTGGCGTTACATCCAGTTTCTGGGGTAACTCATTGATGAGCGCAGCTGCCAAAAGGTGACATCATCTTCGTCAACAGGTGGAGCTGTTGGTGGCGGCGTTGAGCGCGCTCCATCGTCGGTCGGTGTGCGGCAGCTAGTGAAGGGAAATGGCTCCCAAGCGGTGCAGCCGTAACAAACATAGGCAGTCATTGGCAGCCGAAGTAGCGTGACAAAGGCTTTCGCCTAGCGCACTTTAGGCTGCCAAAGTGCTCCCATAGTTTTTTTTACCCTCAGGGCCAGAGTCAGTACAGAGGAGAGTGGGTTACATAGGATAAAAAAAAACATTGAATAAAATATGAATGTTAGTAGAACACAAATTGAGCTTTCTCCAAAATATAGAAAGTTAAGTAGTGCATCGCGAAAACATAGATTATCTTCAATGGCTGCAATATCGGGGGAAGGTGGTTCCACTCGACGTAAGACCAGGGAAGTTAAGACTGAAAAAAGCCTTGGTATGGTGTTTTGCAATGCCAATCTTGCGATTTAAATAGGTGCATGGTATTTGGAGGTGTAACTGAAGGCTCTCATTGAAATTTGCGCTGCTGTCGGTAACCATAGCCATTTTTTACAACTCTGTATGTGCTAGCTTGCACAAAAATTCAATGCCTTTTATGCTTAGGCCCTCAGCGCTGCTTCTTTGCACCACTACCCTCTGCCTCTTGCAGATACTCACCGAACAACCACCTCTGCAGAAATGCATTTACGACTCTGTTTCACTTTTGAGGGATGGCCGCTTATTTAATTGTTCACAGTTGCTTGGAGGTATTTGTGAATAAGGTTTGCCTGCTTTGTGCAATGCGGTTTGCCTTTGTACCGAGTTTATTGACAAATACAATCGCTGTAGGTCTTCGAGGTCTCTCTTGCAAAAAGCTGGCAATGAACGAGGCTTTCGTGTCATTGTCGTGGCAACAGCCTAGCGAGCTGCATTACAGCGCGAACACAAAGATCAGGCACGTCCACGTGTTTGCGAAACCTGGTCCGTATTGCGCACGAATGAGACTCCATTGAAATCTTCCGCGCGTTTTGGCGCCGGGGAGTAGCTTCTCGACACAGCTGGTTGATGTGCTGGTCCGATTCCGTGCAATCTCATTTCTTTCCAGTTCTTTATAGGGTCACGCTGTCGTGGTTTTTGGCAATAGCTTACTACATCGAACTAAACAGAAGAGCGCTCAGTATCTCCTCTCGGCAAGCTTCCATTCGTCCATGTTTGGTAAAGACACGGCACGTCAGCACGCTGCACGGCATCCTGGCTGGCGGCCTTGTCGAACGCGCGTGCAAACTCCAGGCGCTGCAGAGCTAGGACTAGTCTTTTGCGTTGGTTGTTAGCAGGAAGCAGTTCACCGGTGTGCGCAGTGTCGCACGTATACAAATGGTTTTTTCCAGCGATAACTCTGTCGCTCGTGTCTTTCCGCGCAGAGCTGCGGCAGCGCACTGACGAGAGCTGCGGAGCCGGGACGCATCCTCGGCGAGGTTTCCTGAGCCGTTCGCGTGTCTTCAGCGGCTGCCAGCCGTCCTGAGCCCCGTCTCCCTCCCACCGCCACGTGTACGGATGCCCTGCCCAGTGTTCTTTCCACGTCTCCCGCGTTGCCAAACAAGCAACGACGGCCTCGAGCTGAGGCGTTTCAACCTGCAGCTTACCTTCCCTCCTCGCCTGCCGCTGTTACAAAAGACTCCGCGGGTTTTGTTTTCCATCCCGTGCCGACTAGTCTCCTTCAGAAGGCAGCAGCCGGACTGCAATGGGACCTGAGTAGCAAAGTGTTGAGAGTTGTCCATTAAAAGAAATGAATTCCCTTTTTTCCCATCCTGTGGTTGTTGTGTTTCACCCTGGCACTGGACCCTTTTCTCCAGTAGCGCACACCTCAAGCGGCAGTTGTGAACAGTGTGCGTCGGTCTGTGGCGTACTGTATTACTCCGATAGCCAGTCACCAAAGTAAACAAAATCAGCTTTTTAATGATTTACTTAAAGCTAGGTATCAAAATTCAAGAGCTTATCTTTTTTCTTGTGATTAGCTTCTTGTTTGGGTGACAAGAAGTTTTAACAACGCACTACTTCTTAGTCATAGAGGAATACTGTGCGCCGGTCCTGAATGTGGGCGGAGCTTCACTGCGGACTTCTAGGTTGTATTTGACTTTTAGCATCTTTTCTGCAAAAATTTCTTTACAACGGAATGGTAAGCTTGCTTTTGGGCAATACTTAAGAACAGTGCTGGCTTCCTCTAGCCAGAGCTAGTTATTCCCGCTGCACTTAATTTGTTTATTATGAGCAGTTCGGACCATGATTGGGGATTGACACTGGCCTTGCATGGGCCAATCACCGCTTGCCAATGCCGAGCCAAGCTTGAGGGCCGAGGCCGTGCTCAGCCTTACGATGGCCCAATGACAATTACGTTTCGTACAGCGAGTACACTAAAACTGTAACCAAGCAAAATCTGCGAATATTCGCAAAGCCTAAAGGCCGGTTCACATGCAAGCGATTGCGCGGCGCGTCGCAGCGAAAATTTCGGAACCTCGCCGCTCATCGCAGCGACGACTCAGAACAGGTTCTTCCGTCGCGGCGGCAGGTTTCGCTAGCAAATTCGCTTGCATGTGAAACAGGCTTAACTGCATTTTGAAGCAAAAAGCTTCACTAGGCTCGTCAACACCGCGCTTCGCGTGAGCCACCCCTCGGCGCAGCCGCGGCGCGCGCTACGTCGCCACTTCTCCTCCTCGCCACCGGTTTACCCTTCGCCGCTGCCGCGCGGTAGCCCCCGCCATCCCAAGAGGAGAAGGTTCTTTTGCAAGGCGTTGCGAGATCGCATGAGCGGCGGCGGCGGCCGTAGAAGATTGGTTTGGTTTATGGGATTTAACGTCCCAAAGCGACTAAGGCTATGAGAGACGCCGTAGTGGAGGGCTCCGGAAATTTCGACCACCTGGGGTTCTTTAACGTGCACTGACATCGCACAGTACACGGGCCTCTAGAATTTTTCCTCCAAAGAAATTCCAGCCGCCGCGGCCGGGATCGAACCCACGTCTTTCGGGTCAGTAGCCGAGCACCATAGCCACTGAGCCACCGCGGCGGCCGGCCGTAGAAGAGGCGCAGACATTCGCCTTGGAAGGAGGAGAAGACGACCCAGAAGTGGTAGCAAGGGAGTGGCTCATAATCTATACAGCTATCGTTGTGCTCCCAGTGCATTGTGCTCGAACTGCGACAGCCATGACGTCAAACAAAGCATAACTGCAGCTTTTCGCTTGTATATCCAGGCTTAGCCAGAGCTAAAGCGACTGCCAATTTTTCCCCCCTTTTATTACATATTTTCAGTGTAGAAAACATCGGAAGCGAGTGGTCGTAAAGAGGATGCATATTCACCACGTGGAGCACAGTTGGCACTCATCGTAACGGCTCCAAGCGAGGGAAAAAGGAACTGCGTGTGCCTAGCGACCATGGGGGCCACAGCTGCATAAAGGCTGGTTCACATGCCAGCGATTGAGCGACGCGCTTAGCGGCGAAACACCGGTCAAACCGCCGCGACGGCTTCAAACAGATTTTTGCGCCGCGGCAGCAGGAATCGCGAGCGTTTTCGCTTGCATGCGAAACAGGAGAGAGAGAAAAAAACTTTATTCAGGCAAGTGTGTTTCGACCCCCCTTGGTTAGTGGCGCACGAGTGCCGATCACGCAGTGACCATAGCTGGCCACGCCGCTGCTTAGGGCTGAGATAGGTGAACCAAAAAGCTCCATACGACAATCCTGAGACGACCCGTTCGTCGGCCACACTACTCGTTATTGCAGCTGCGTAGGAGGGGACGCAGCGACCAAGTGGGCCAGATCACTTATCCCAGCAAACCAAAAACCTCTCAGAGAAGTCTATCTAGACGTGTCTAGCTAGCTAGAGACGTCTCTGAGAGGTTTTTTGCTGGGATCGTAGAACCTGCGTGAAGGCCGGGAGCACGAGCTGAAGAGTTGTGTGCCGATCACGTGGCGGCCAGGTTCCACAGAAATGAGCAGCCGCATATCAGTTCCTTCCTGGGAAAGCTAACGAAACCGGATGTGCTGGTCAAGCGTCGACCACGTGGGTGAGTAGCTGCTTTGGGGTGGAATTCACCTCGAGTCCATACCCAGACAATGGCCCACACACTGAATTGGAACAGCGGAAGTCTTAAATAAAGTCGCCTTTTTTATGTTCAACAAGGGTTTCGTATGGAGCCGAAAACTTTGGTCAGTGGCCGTTATATGCATATTTTATGGATGACGTCACATTACCGGCGTTTTGTAGGCGTAAAGAAGTGTAATCGCGATTCTGAGCGACGCCTCCGCTCTAGCTCGGCCACATCGATGTATAAGTACAGGTTCGATCAAACATAGTGGGAAGATTTCAGCGCGTGGTTTCGCTCCCCGCGCAGAGCCAGCTGCAGGCACCTTGCATGAGCAACGTGGCCATAAAGAGCAGCAGGGTCCATACAATATAACAGTGCGCAGCTGCACGAGCCACACGCGCAAGTGTGCGTGATCGATCCTGTACAGTCACGCTTTAGAGAGAAACGCTTTCGTGCCAGCCAAATATAGGAATAAATCTTTCTTACCGTAACGGCCATTTTCTTTTCAACTAAAGTGATAATGGTGGGGAATCTATGCCCATGCATATATTTAGTGCAGCTTACTTTAAAAAAAAGAATGCCTAAAACGCTATAGTGTTTTACTCCACTGTAGTGGAGTAGGCTGAGCATAAAATGCGACATTAGAACCGTTGCCGCACTTTGCAGAGAAAGGAGTAAAATGGGAGTAAGCTGTCCTCTACTCCATTCTATAAAAGGGAGCGTGCTAGAGGACAACTTATGCCCATTTTACTCCCATGATTTTAGTTTCGATACCTGGGCGCCGCCATGTTTGTTTTACTCGAGCGCCGCCTACCGCCGACGCCATCTTGGACTGATAATTTGCAGCTGGTGGGCTGCAGCCGAAGCAGCGTGCGATCTCTGAAAGTGTCATTCGCCAGTTTTATTCCTGCCAAGCCTAGAAATTTTGGGTGGGCGTTCGCCTCGTGTCCATCCTCGTGTGGGCTATGCCATTAGCTCCTGCAATAACCAACTGGAAGCAAGCGACCATTCCTCGACGCAGCGAACGATCAGCACGGTGAGTGCCAAGCTTGCAGTTCACGCGTGCTTTTTTTGTTGCCGGTTGCCTGTGCGGCAAACGTGGCACGGTGTTGCATGTTAGAAAAACGGAAGCAAAATGAGTTGAAACACAAGATCGTGGAGGGCAATGAATATCTAATTTTTCGCGGAGCGCAGTTTTTCATGAACGCTTTCGCTGCCTGCTTGGACATGGCAAGTGTGACAGTTTAGATGCTGAGCTTACGACAGAGTACAAACTCTGTTTACAAACTGAACATTTTGGAAACAGTGAGTACATCACCGAAACGAATCCACTTCTGATTATTAGAATGTTTGTTTGCGGAGATACGCGCTATGAAATTGAAATTCGGCCCCTCCTGCCGCTTGCTGTTCGTACTACGAGCGATACAAGCCAGTTGACAGAAAGCGATTCGCATTCTCGCCTTCTCCGCTCCCGCCAGCACTTACTGGTGCACAAATACCAGAAAATGTGCAATTACACGATCTAATAGGTTGGTACGCTAATGGAACGCTATTACCGCTTACTGACAGGCAGAATCGCCGACCTGTGTTGAGAATTCCAATCTCAATCGGGTCGGGGCACTGCTCAAGTCGCTGCGTTTGTTGTATCTCTGGTACGGTTATGCATAGTGTGGATTTTTTTTTTTTTTACAGTGCATTTGATGCGATTTCAGTCGAATAATTTATTACAATGCATGGCAGAGTTTACCGTCCTGTGCATGCCGTGTATTTTTTCATCTTACGTTGCCATGGCCGCATTTTTTCTCACTTTGCAGTTGGGTAAAAGTTCATGTCGCCGCTTCTATTCATGCCATGCTGTGCAAATTAAATTAGTATTTTTGCACTAACGACATGTTTATTTTTTTCAGGTGGCGATCCCCACACCCTCCCGATATTGACGATCATGTGGGGCGGCGAAAAGAAGTTGTGGCCAAATTTGTGAAGTCCTCACATAGTGTACTGCTGAATTAAAAAAGAGCTCTGCCAAGGCCGTCTAAATACTTGACCTCTTAAAATTATGCACAGATTGTAGTTTGGTAACCCAGGCGCAGCGCTTCGTTCCGCGCCCGATATTATGCACAGGCAGTGCATTTGTTTCTGTCTGCATTTCGTTCACAAACTGCGCTAACGTTTAGCTTTTTGTTGGCGCAAGTATTTTTTTGTTCACCAACTACGTCCACTGCCAATGTAACTCGGGACCGGCGGAAAAGCGGTGAAGAAATGGACTACTATTTCCGCAACCGACAATAAAACAGTGATGTCTAGAAGACGTTGGTGTTCCGTACAACATTGCTGCTTTTGTTGTACAGACGCAAACACGCGCTTGACCGGTAGCTAAGCAGCCGCGGACGTTGCTCCGAGCGCCGGATTATCAGTCCAGGGGAGGACGGCAACAGTGGGGTGTCGCGCAGCGCACGTGTTTGAGAGTATTTTTCCCTCTCCTGCCCGCTCCTCGTAAAATGGTGTATAGGCCTATTCGTGTTTAGAGCGTAGGAACAAGCACGGCGCCAGAATACTCGCAGCAGGGTGGCGAGAAGCGGAGGGGGGATTGAAATTTCGAATATGGATGCTGTGTCAAAGGCATTCCCTCCTCTTTGGTTTGATTTATTGGGTTCCCAAAGCGACTCAGGCTATGAGGGACGCCGTAGTGAAGGGCTCCGGAAATTTCCACCACCTGGGGTTCTTTGCACTGGCCTCTAGAATTTCGGCTTCATCGAAATTTGGCCGCCACGGCCGGGATCGAACCCACGTCTTTCGGGTCAGCAGCTGAGCGCCCTAACCACTGAGCCACCGCGGCGGGGCTCCCTTCTCTTTCAGGCAGAATAAAATCTTCAGCATGCAGCACTGCCAGCTCAGGAGGAGGCTGCATTATCAGGCAGCATTCTCTTCTAGCAGTCTGAATGTAACAAAATGTTTACTACATTCCTCGCCTCCCCTTCACGCCGTCACTGTGTAGAAGTACCTGGGAGCGATTTTGCACTCCCCACAACTGTAAACACTTGTAGCAGGTTGTGGATTCACTCCAACTGGAGCTGCCCGACGCACGTCCAAACTGAGACGCGAACATGTTCCAGCCTGCCCGGGGCAGTGTACACCTCCCTCGTTTTTCTGAAGGTGCCCCCTCAGTTCCTAATGAAGCTTTTTTTTTTTTTACACACGACAGGCAATTTTGTCATCTTTGTCATTAGTGTTGGAGTCACAAACGTTGCTAGCCTTTACCGCATCACCTCTACCTTCAAGCAACCCTCCACAAGAAATCTAGACGTCCCCTAATTTCAAATTCCTCAGGAAGCTTCTCAACCTGGTTGGCTGGCCCTTTCCCAGTTGAGCTCACCCCCTTTGTTTTTCAGCGTTAATTTTTTGCAACATGTTCACGTGACTTCGATAACGCCCCAACCCTCTCGACCAAGCAACACCGTTTGTGACTAATGGAGGACGCGAAACAGCATGACGTGAAGCCTAATGCTGTCATATTAAAACTGATCACCTTCGCACCGATTCAGATCGCATGGATCTTCCATGGGAGTGCGCAGATACCGCCACCACTGCTGTGCAAGGGACATCAGATTCTGAGGCAAATTGGGTGGCATGCAAGCAGTGTTTCCACTGCCAAGGAATCGAGTATTTCTGATACTAGCAAATTATGACACTGTCAGCAAGCTCTAATGACCACTCCTCAGATTCATTCAAAGTGGGGCAGTGCGGTAGAGACGCTGGCAGTGTAGGCGGCGATTCCTGCGCCGTCTTCCAAAGCTCTTGCGCAGACAGACCTAGCGCAAAGTTTATTCTTCTGACACAATCGCAAGAGGCAACACCTCATGCTCTCCTAAAGTGGCATCCCTGCCTTCACATTTTTCTCCACCATGCCCGTGCGCTGGAAATGCTGCAGCTTTCCATGCCGAGAAAGAAAAGTGCAAGGCAGACACAATGCTACACCCCCGTCACACAAGAGAAATAAATTACTTAACAATAAGTCACTGCACTGCGGCTACACTGTCCACAGTACATCTTCTGGTGAATGACAAAGCATAAACCATACCTACAAACACTTTCAACAAAGTAGTGTTTAAATTCACAACAAAAGATGTATGTACTTGCATGCATTCATTCCAGCCTAAACTTCATTTCAACTAAAGTGTGACGGGTGCATCACACACCATGCAAATGTGTTTTCTTCGAAGTTTCAAAAAACAAATTTGCAGGAACGTATATATTTTGATTGTAATCACCTCTCCATATGTAGAACAGACATTGAGGAAAAACAGCTTACAGAACATTTACACAGGCCTACTAATCATAATAAATTTGACTCAACTGTCACACAACCTAAGAACCCTTCAGCTTTGACACGCTAGGACATTATTTTTTTCCCCGTCCAAATTTAG
The DNA here is from genome assembly GCF_055824585.1 of Amblyomma mixtum. NCBI lineage: Eukaryota > Metazoa > Arthropoda > Arachnida > Ixodida > Ixodidae > Amblyomma > Amblyomma mixtum. The sequence continues at coordinate 106,829,396 of NC_143013.1, forward strand.
ATGTTGGTTTTGACAGGGCTTCCGATTTTTCGCGACTATCGAACTCCCACAAAGCATCATGAAAGTCAATAAGCACTGGAGAGGCTCTCAGCTATAAATAACAGTTCAATACTTGAACAGGTTGTTAAAGTCCCGCCACTACACAGTTCTGTACATCTGACAGGCAGGATGGCGACTTGAACAGGTAATACCAACACAACAGATGAGCAGAGCATTCTGACGGCTTCACAGGTTTACAGAAAATGGAACCCTCTGAAAATCTGAACTTTCGCCACGCCCACAATCAGATGGTGAAGTCTGGACTTGCTGTACGACCAAGGCAGTGAGAAGCACTTATGGATGCACAGCATCATTGTTTAGTTTCATCAAGGCTCCCATGTTCCATAAACAGTTTCTGCCGACCATGCTCGTGCTTTTTCAATTGCTATAAACTGGCACCTATACTTTCATCCTGGAGTTTGCGGTTCTCAACAAAAACTGCGCACCTGCTGAAGGGAATTTCACCAGCTCAAGTGCCAGGCATCTCGGCATTGCAACTGTCAGCAAAGGTTTGCACGTCTCATTAAATAGGCAAAAAGCAAACACTGAACACAAAAACAAAATCAAACAGCTTGGTTGCGTGCGCTGCCCAGTGGATCGGGGTACTACTGCTTAAAACAAAGAATGCACGTTGCTCAGTCATAATTAAACAGATAATTAGTAATGATTCTCAATCAAGAATGTCAGACAATTTCTTTTGCAAAAGGTCGTAGCCTTGCGACTGGATTGTATAGCACTGCCCAAACATGGTCATATAGGAAAGGAAAAAGTTATTTACACAAACAGCATTCAGTAAAGCTCTCAACAATGTTTACTATGAACTACGTGAAAAAAAAAAAAACGCAGCACTGAATCATTTTAATCATATGCAATCATAAGACATGGCAATAATAAATTACCAGCAAACTTTCTTTTTTTCTTGTGGTTCTGTGGCAATGGAAATAGTAGACTCTCGTACGAAGCTAACAGCAAGTGCAGTCAAAATTTAACCTAATCAACTTTCCAGAACAACGATTTTTCAGACAACTTGGATCACTGAATTCAATCTTAAACAGCTGTATGACACAAGTCGTAAACTGGAGATGCCAACACGGTTGTATTCTGCAACATCTGCGGAGAACAGGGGAGTTGAAAGTCACGGTTATAAGAGTGACTTATACCATGCGCGCAACGTTTTTAGGACGGATGTCATCTAGCAGCTTCAATGAATGCTTCCTTCTCTGCCCGAAGGCCTTTTTACTTTTTCTTGAGATAAGCTATGAGTGGGATTAAGAGCATGAACGCTAAAACAAAAGGAGTGATAACATACCCTTCAACATCGTTATTTCTGTCCCAGAACATCTCGTAAATGTCACTTTAATGGACCGAGTTCACACAAGACGCAACTAGGAAACAATTCTGTGAGAACGCATTTTGTAACGCAAGCGTTAACCCCACATCCCAGTGCATCAGAGGCTTTGTACCTTGCTTCACGGGTTGCATCAGAGCCGACTCATTTTAAATAAAATGACATTTAACAAGAGGCGCAAAAGACACTCAGCGGAGAGACAAGCACTCTGTGTAGTGGCCAACATACGACTAGAGTAAGAAGGAAATGATAAAGGTGACCTTGCATCGCAGTCAACGGACAATCAACACTTCCAAGAACACTGACGCCAACAGAACGCCGAAAGCACCTGCTAGGCTACTGCGTAAATTCGGTTGTTTGCGACTACTTTCATGCTGTAGCAAGCTTGCCGCCGGTGCCAGCTTTGACACAGACACACAGACTCCGAAGCAAATCGGCGCCTAAAAAATGCTTGCCGCTACTTTCGATATGTACACTTACTTGGAAGACTGCAACAGAGCTCACTGGCCAAGAATTGGTCATGCAGCTTTAAGCACAACGCACACGCAAATGCATCGTCAGTTCAAAGAATGACCTCTTCCCTCATCCCTTGTTTCCGCACCCACTAAAAGCTACTAAATTATGTAAAGCTACGAGTGCTCGTAAAATGTGCTACTGCCTTTACAAACACACAGGTTAATCTGCAGTGCCATTATCTAAATGCACCTGTCCTCTTAAGATTTAATTTTTATTTATATGTTAGCTACGTTTTTGCAGGTAGTTGGCATTTCCACTTCGATACTTGACTTCATGCGTGATTCTCAATACTTACTGCGCCTCCCAGTTAAAAACTGAAATTGGTTAAGATAAAACTGCAACAAAGTGGAATCTGATTGGTTCCAAACAGTCCAAATTGCTTTTCTGGCCCCATTCCAATCAGTATTTTTTAACTGACCCGACCTACAGGCTGCTTGGTTTGTGTGAATGTGATAACATTGCACAGCTTGGCCTTAGCTACACACTGATTTCCATCCAACCAAATGCACTCGATTTTACAAATCTTAATCTTTCAGCCCACAGACCATTGATTTCTTGCAGCAACAGCGATGACCGTGATAAACACAGCATTCTGTCCTTAACGTGAAACCGCAAACGTCTGTTGGTAAGAAGGCTCACACAAGGCTCAGATCAGACACTCCAGGCAATCCACAGCACCACCGTCTATCACAAGTGCACATAACCCGACCACCTTAACCCCACAGATCCCCACTAACTAGACACCATAACATATGTACACGATAGGCACAGGTTCGTTAAATATGCAGGCTTTAACAGTGCGTATTTAAAAAAATATCTAATGCAATCGTCACACACAGCTAAAAACAAAAAACAAAGCTGAACAGCCATCCACAAACACACTCTATGATGTGCAGGGAATACAAGACATCCTCAATACACACAAAAGTGGCACTATTACTACGGTACATTCACACAAGAGGCACTGGTGCTTTTAAAACGTGCTTGGGACGATGTCTAAAGAAACAGCATTCTTTAACCACGGCAGATGTGTAAAAATGCTCTAACATCAAGCCCTATCATGCAATAAGTGTTTTTGATGATGTAAGTGTCCCTACCGCCACATAAAGGAACGCCCATGTTGCATCCTTTTGACCATTAGTGAAGTTCTCGAACTACAGGTGGTGTGACAGTCTGCTGCCCTTCAGACAAGGGACCATTTCGTGCTGCTTTTTTTGTTAACGTTAGGCCTAAAAGTACCTAGTTCTGCAAACCGGCGTGGTTAAAGAGTGCTGCTTACGAAGCTCTTGCCGTAACTAGCTCCTGGTCATTGGTCACGGGTGATTTGTCCACCATCAGTGGCAGGAGCGGTCAGCATAGATTTGCACACATTTTGACTGCGCGATGAATCTGCACATCTGCACACGAACAGGTACATGACCGTATGAAGCTGGACCCTACAGCACTGACATGGGAACCTGACGGACTACTGTACAGCGCTGCATTTTCCTCGAAGCATCATGTCGTTTCTTCAATGCACAACTGCCCAGCAAATATAAATGCTGGATGTAAAAAGAGAGACCGTAGGGGGGGGGGGGTCTAACATAGTATATAGTATAGGTTGTATTTTCTGTTTAAGATCCGGATGTGCGCTTTCACTCAAAACTGCGTTTGAAGAGGAAAATTGCTAAACTTACAACTTCCATACTTGTCTCAAAGCCAATACATGTCGTTCCACGTCAAGCCATCTTGCAATTAAAAGTGCAAGCCCCTAAAGTCTGAAGCACTCATTCGCAAGTACTGGCAATCTATTTCTGACATAGAGGGACTAAAGCCACCCCAAGTTCATAGCTCCTCAAAGTGCAGTCGATGAGCCATCACTGATGACTCATGAGTAAGATAGCAACGTCCGTGCACTGCTCTTATTGATCGATGACACTACGATGAAACAAAACTCTGATGATTTCACCTAGCGGAACTTGAAAGAAGCTAGTGCTAGTTTTTAGCTGCTGTGTATCTCTCGTGTACTTCCCTCTCACCCTTAAGGCCATGTTTGGCACAAAAACAATGTTCAACAAAAACAAAACAATGCACTGGCACCTAACAGCACTGTACACCTTACCACTGTGAACAAGTTGGCTCAAAGCATGCGTGTGTTAGGCCGCATCGCGTGCGCCTGGCGAAGAGTTTGTGCGTCAATGGGACAACATCTCTGGCCAATCTACTGCTAAAAAAAAAATCTACATTGCTCACAGCTTCTCGAGTTCTGTGGTACAAAGAACATGAACTAAACATACAACAGCGGATGCCTTAGTGCCTGAGGACGCTACCTGGTGATGAAAGGAAAGGCTCGCCGAGTTTTTGCATGACACTGTCACCAACACAGTAATGCCTGAGCATCCCCGATCTGAAAACTGGTGGATGTGAATGCAGAAAGACCAGAAGGGTCCACACTGTTCTCTTTCAGATAAAGGCTTAGGTAAGAAGCCTGCTGCTATCTTTCTACTCGAAACCACATTCGCTCCCTAAGTAAACCGTCAGCCGTAAGTCCTGGCACCACTGTCGCAACACAAATGCAGCTAAGAACAGGAAGTCGTCCACTAGTTTTATTATTTACTTTTTCTCATTGGTACGATGTGTGTATGGCTTAGAGAAATGTCTGCTCCTGTAGCCAGTCGTGACAGTGTCACTGGAAAAGCTCCGGCCTGGCTCGACACATTGCCTTTTGCTTAGCCATGACGCTAGCCTTCTATCTTTCTTACTACAGTTGAACCTCGATATAACGAAGTCCTACTTGCAGCCGAAAATTTCGTTACATCGCGAATTTCGTTACGTCGAGGTTCCCATGTTTCAGCTGTCAAAATAAAGTATAACTGGTTCAGGAACACTGCTTGTTGATGGGAACTTGTAAATCACTTATTGAGGAAATACACAAGAAAATCGAGTAATAGTATCGCTAACAAGGGCACCGGATGTTTTTTTCTACATCAGGAGCATAATGAGTGATAGCAAACACCGGGACGGCATCATTTTTCTCCGTGTGCGCATAGCAAAAGAACGAGCGCAGCGCCTAGTACTGAAAGCCGCCACAAGATGTCGCTACTGGTATCATCATCATCAGCATTGAACATTTGCAGCCGGCATGGAGGAAGAAAAAACTTTTTTTTTTTTTCCTCCATGGCAGCCGGGGACGCATCAGAGAAAAATAAAGAAAAATGTTCGCATCGCTCACGCCGGCGCGGTGGGATTGTGCTCGCGGCGCGGTTATACTCCGACGTAGCGCGAGCGCGCGTGCGCGCGCGGCACGGCGACGTCACGTCCGCGAAACAGCGGCGCCCGATCGCAAGCGTGTTCGGCGGCTACCGGCGCGCTCTGACTGCGCCCGGCGCGGAATGCAGCATTTCGCGCGGGCCGCGCCGAGACCGCGGCGCGCGGGCCGCGCCGAGAGCGCGCCGAAGCCGCCCACCCAGAATGCACCGCGCGCGCCTCCACGCCACGCCTCCCCTCTACCCCCTTCGCCACTCGCCTCCTCTGCCAGGGCACGTTTTTTTTTTTTTTTTTCGCCGCTCACCCGTTTTAAAGGTACGACCACACTAGCTCCACGAGTTTGTCAACACTGAAGACTTTTTTTTGTTGTCTACGAGGACATCGCACGCAAAAAAAAAAAAAAAAACGAACGGACGCTGCAAGAAAATTCCGGTTTGCGCTTTCACGTTCAGAGTCTACAGCTCGCCAGTGGCGTCATGGCGCGGCGCGTCTTGAAACTTCCATGCCGCGGGCTTTGTATGCGCACGACAGATGGCGCGGCGGTACGTTCTCGCACACTGCCGGCAAAATTGGCGCGTAAAAGGGCAAATACAAACTGCGTTTCGTCTCGGCTAAACTTTTAGCTCTCATTCGATTGTCAAGGTAGCTCCTGGCACATGCATGCGATGCGCAAGGACTTCGTTACATCGAAAGTGCGGAGCAAAATTACTTCGTTAAATCGCGAAAAAAAATACATGGTTTTCAATGGGGAAGTGATTGGGAAATGAAAAAAATGCGTTACATCGCGAATTTCGTTACATTGAGGTTCGTTACATCGAGGTTCGACTGTATAACACAGCAGAACAATGTAATAGTATTTAAACTGGCACATCAGAAGATGCATCGCTCCCAACAAATCTGACACCTCCAAAAGAGTGGGCGCAAGCTTTCAGAAGAACCTGTCAGCATGTGACAAACATGCCCGCAGTGAAAAAAAAGACAACTACAGGATTAAAACATGCAGGGTTTAGTTGCAGGTACTCCTTAGGACTGATGGCAACGAGCTTCTCAACGAAAACCCGGATGTCCTCAAGGGACCATTGCAAAGATGCTTTTTCAATGCAGTGCTGCATGGAGACGTTGACAACTGCCTGACAGAGAGCGCACATGACCGAAGCAATCTGTTTCTTGAGCTGGCTTTTAAAATGATAACATACTTAACAGTTTGGTCGCAAATGATTCACCAACATGTCACGTGAGAACAAAGTACTCTTGATGACAGGAAAACAAGAGAGCCGCAGAGTTTGTGGGAGGCACCAGGCAACGGCACTGTCCAATATTACCACGCTTGCTGTGGTTACTTCTCTGTTTGTCAAAAAGTAAAAAAAAATGGGGTGAAGACCCAGTACTACTGTGGCATTAAAATAGAACGGCAACATTAATGGTAGTGAAAGAAAAGTTTCACTCGTTACTGACGCTAAATCCAGTGGCAGAATTGAGCGTGTGTAAGTTTCTTTTTTTTTCAGCAGCAAATCAGCGCCAAAGGTGTGGCCCAAACGAAGGATTCTCCCTGAAGTGGTCCTTTTAGCACACGCATGTGTGTCTGAGAGTGTGTGTGTGTGCCCACAGGGCCCATCATTCCTGTGAAAAACCCCAAGTCACCTCTATGGACACGAACCAACCTTAAAACTACACAACAACAGGCACATAAATATCACCACAAGATAAAGAGAAAACAAAACAGCACAGCTAGCCTAGGTCAGTCCGCACTGTCTCCCATCAACTGCTGAGTGCCGAGGAAGTACTCTGGGCGCCTTCCCGTAGAAACGGCACTTCTGCGGAGGCAGTCTGTTGCTGTGTGACCGCTGCCACCTCTCCCTCGTGGAGGATGGCGAGCTTCGATGGTCGGGCTGGCGAGTGGGCGACATATGACGCCCGGTATGAACGTAACAGTCTGCTGGTGGCACGACGCTGCACAACTGGAGAAGACGGAGGGGTGCCTGGCAATGGCTTCTCCTGTGAGCACAGAAAAAAAAAAAATCTTCCTACCCAAGTCCTTCCACCACTGCAAATGAATAAGCAGACTGGCTCTTGAGCTGTGCCCTTCAGGCACAGAGAGTGTGCGCATTCAAGCAACGCAATTTTAGGCAAGTCGAACCTGAGACACTGTCGTGTTCCAAGAGCAATGAATATGAAAGAAAAAAATCTACAGGGATGCTTAGTCACCTTAAGAGTAGAATGCAATCACATTGCTACCACCCTGAGATCACAGCGCCATCTGTGGCAGCAACTACTCATCCCGTTTCGAGATTTCGTGGGGTCTGCTAGCACCCTGAGATCACAGCACCATCTGAGGCAGCAACTACTCATCCCGTTTGAGATTTCGTGGGGTCTGCTAGCACCCTGAGATCACAGCGCCATCTGTGGCAGCAACTACTCATCCCGTTTGAGATTTCGTGGGGTCTGCTACCACCCTGAGATTACAGCGCCATCTGTGGCAGCAACTACTCATCCCGTTTGAGATTTCGTGGGGTCTGCTACCACCCTGAGATCACAGCGCCATCTGTGGCAGCAACTACTCATCCCGCTTGAGATTTCGTGGGGTCTGCTACCACCCTGAGATCACAGCGCCATCTGTGGCAGCAACTACTCATCCCGTTTGAGATTTCATGTGGTCTGCTACCACCCTGAGGTCACAGCGCCATCTGTGGCAGCAACTACTCATCCCGTTTGAGATTTCATGTGGTCTGCTACCACCCTGAGGTCACAGCGCCATCTGTGGCAGCAACTACTCATCCCGTTTGAGATTTCATGTGGTCTGCTACCACCCTGAGGTCACAGCGCCATCTGTGGCAGCAACTACTCATCCCGTTTGAGATTTCATGTGGTCTGCTACCACCCTGAGGTCACAGCGCCATCTGTGGCAGCAACTACTCATCCCGTTTGAGATTTCGTGGGGTCTGCTACCACCCTGAGATCACAGCGTTATCTGTGGCAGCAACTACTCATCCCGTTTGAGATTTTGTGGGGTCTGCTACCACCCTGAGATCACAGCGCCATCTGTGGCAGCAACTAGAAAACAGCACATCTCGCATTGAGACTTGTGGCGCCATCTACAATAGCATTGTACAAGCAACCACCTGCCGAATGCTTTAATCTCATTCATATCAATTCTAGTAAACCAAATAGCTAACGCTCGTCACTTCAACGTCTTCCAGATGGCGGCGGCCTTTTTTTTTTAATGTTATTTTTATTGAAGGTTGCTCCTAATCTGGTGAGCAGGTTGTGATGACAAGGCTGCGTCACCTCTCTCAACCAATCATCAATTTAACTGCCACCTGCCACGATGGGCACTCACAATTTGGTGGGTAGGTTGTGACGACATCACAAGGTCATGTGACCTCTCTCAACCAATCAGGGTGGTCCAGCAAAACAGGCTGTGATGACATCACAATGTGACGTGACTTCTCTCAACCAATCAGCAAATTCTGCGACATCAATTGGCTTTTGGTGTGACGACAACTCTAACAATATCGCACTGAAAATCCAACAAATCTTGAGAGTGAGAGAGAGATAGTGGAGAGGGAAAGGCAGGGAGGCTAACCTGGAGAAGGCACCAGCGCACTAACTTGCATTGGAGGGCAAGTGATCGTAAGTTAGAAAAGAGAAAAGAGAGCCCAACTGTAAATGCGAAAAATGTGAAGCAAGTAAGGACTGCGCGTAGGGCTCAGAGCTGGGGGTCACACAAAATCTATTGCCCGCAGGAAAACGGGGACAGCAGCGCACCTGCTGGGTTCGGAGTAGCACGCTGGGCACCCGACTCTCGCTGCTGCCGCTGTTCAGCTTGCCCAGGCAGGCTTGTAGCCGCAGCCAGGGCGCTTCCGGCTCCCAGCCTGGACCTTGGACCCAGCACCTGCACATTGGGTCGGGTTGGGTTAGGCTCGGACATCCTTTCTGCAAGTCCGGGGGCTACGTAACGAGACAGTCAGCTCCGGCATCGTTTTCCGTTCTGAGAGACACCACACCCAGCATGGCTATTTGCAACATGAAAGGATGATCACTAAAACCACAGTATTTGCTGACTAGCTTCATCGACTCTAACATGCCCCATTCAATGAATCGAATGCCTCAAACTACAGTTTCAAGCTTGACAGTACTGCAAGGATGCTTCTAATGGAACATTCTTTGGCATCAGTGACAGTGTCAATTCTGTTGACAGTGCCCAATGCAGAAGCTATGTGACTAACAGAAAAAGCCAATCTTGGATGATATCCAAGGTTGGCACTCACTGACAATCTATTGATAAATTTATTTCCCTGTCCAATCCCACAGCCTGCTGCTGTCAATCAGCAGCCGGTGACTGTGATTTCTTTGAAAGTGATGTGGCCACACTTAGCCGGTTAAAATGCTGGCGTCCACAGGATGCACTTCAGGCGATAAGAGCCATTTTGTAGTGGGCTACAGGCTCATTTCAACCAACAGGGGTTCTTTAAGGCCCATGTGCTGAGACTGCGGCAGAAGCAACAAAATGGCACATTACCATGGTTGTGGAAGATGACACTGCCACAATGCTTTTGCAAGGCCATTGCAAAGAAAGGGAGGAGCATGGGAAGGAAACAGTGTCAACAGAGCAGGTGCTTCTCAGTTCAGTGGAAAGCAATGGCACCACAACGAAGAAGAGGTAACTGATATCAAGGAGATACACAGCCAGACCTTGGCCTTGGACTCAATGGCGCATTTCTTAAAGGACTATAGACACCTATTTTTTGTTGTGTTTTCTTCTCTAAAATGATGCATTAGACATTAGAATATACTGCATGAATCACCATGTGGTATTTGCCCATGAATGCTAAATAATTTATAATTGAATTTCTTCTCTCATGCTGTGACATGTAGTTGACATTTACGTCGCATAAGGCACGAAAAAAACCTGGAATATAAATGCTGATACAAAGTTTTAATAGCTAACCTAAGTGTGAACTACACGGCACAGCCATCGTTCGGTTGATGACACCGAAACAGCGTTGAGAAGAAATTCAATTATGAATTATTTAGTGGCCATAGGCGAATATCATGTGGTGATGCATGTGTTCTAGTGTCTAACGCATAACGCAAGTGAAAATTTGGTGTGTATAGTCCTTTAAGTGCATCAGCAATGAAGCACACCTACATCAATCTCCCCAATTTTTAGTGCTATGGCTTCCAACTTGCCTTCCCCTTCCTTTAGTAATGCCACATCAGCACTAAACAGTCTGTAAGCTGTCTTCGATGCCTGCACTTTGCGAGTTGCCTATGATCAGTGACGTGGTGTAGTGTGAATGGTGTGCACTAGGTTGTTAAAATAGCCGCGAGAGTGCTGTGCTTGCTGAGCTAATGTGTGGGAAGCACAGCATCGCCAGGTCAAGACCATGAGCATGCAGGCACACCAAGGCCGGCAAGTGATTCCCGATCTCTGACCACAAGATCGAAGGCACTCACCGAAGCGCCACGCCATCTGGAAGCCCACGGCCAGCGTTTCCGGCCAAGCCCTTGTGGTCCATCTCGTCCTCTGCACACAAGGGGGGAGGAGGGAGACACCACTGAGCTCGAGTGTTTTAAAAAAAGGCACAGGTCATATGGATAATGTGCATTACAGGACAGTATATAGTTGAGGCGTTTTTAAATCGCACCACATCAGCACCACTGATGTATCGCAGGAACTACTGCATTGCAGTAAACCCTCATTGACTCAAGGTAAAAAAAATTTCGACACAAACGGAGTTTTGAGATATGCGATGTACAAGGGCGATGCAAAAAAAAAAGCAAACAAATTGGAGCCTAGGTGCTCCGTGGTTCGCATTTCTTTTCATCATACTTTTACTTCAGTGTTAGCAAAAAGACACTAACGTCGTTTTCTTACCACCCAGCTAAAAGCACGATGAAAAGAAATTCCAAACGTGGAGAGCGTAGGCGTTGTTTACATTTCTTTCCATCGCGATAATACATACTCTAATTATTTAAGCCACCTATCTAGCACTCCTTTCCAGTGCAAACTCTGTAAAGTAAACTATTTGAGAATATCCGAAACTTTGCTATTTCCTTCGATCCACAGTCTGCACCATCACTATTTCAATATCCTATACATTTAGAAATTATGAACTGCCTGTTCATTGAACTGGTGGCAAAAATCTGGACATTTTCGAACAGCAGTACCTCTGCACATGTTACATGAGTTAACTCGCTCTTTGCTCACAGAATAGACTCACTAGAAGCGGCAAAAACCAGCGCGTGGTAACGCCAGGCCTAGCATAAAATCAATGCGTTGATACGCTGATTGCCATCGAGAGCCGGCGCGGCCGCTGCAAGCTTGCGGGTCATAAAACAAAGTGTACCACCATGCGGCACGTCACTGTGTCGTGCCACGATATAGCCGACAACTGCCTGTGTCCAATACTGGTAGCGATCCTCTCGTTTTAGATGACTATGATAAGAAACGCGGCGCGCACGGAAGTGGCCCGGCATGCAGTTGCAGTCCGCGTATGTAGCCTGCGGTTGTTTTGCGGCAACCACTTTGATCGTTCTCGACTTTCATCAGCCAGAATCTAGAAACTGCGCACCTTAGACCGCAGAGGACAAGAAAAACTCAGGGGAACAATTCGGGGGAAACACTCGTCTCTTCCTCGTAGCAGTATTAGTTGATGAAGACGATCTGCAATGCACAGCGTGAGAGTGTGTTGCAGTTTAACACGCGACGTGATCGGCTGTGGCGATAACCTAATGCTCTCAAGCAGTGGCCGGCGAAGCTGATCTGTGCGTGCCACTGCGGGTTTGAATCCCAGTCGTGGCAATATTTAATTAATTGATTTATTTATGGTTTACTCCAGGTCACCCTCAAGGTCGAGCTTCACACAAACCAGTGAGCAGGACTGACTAACCTCGCATAGTAGTGCTTTTGTACCAAAAGAAAACGAAAACACTGAAAATGAACTGACGCAGAGAAACCGACGAGTACCTGGCAAGAGGTGCGGAGGCTCCAGAGGTGGCTGCACTGGTAGGCCACCCTTCAGCCTGACCCCCGACCCTTGGTCCTCAAAGAGGTCGCTGAGTCCAGGTGTCGCCAGGCGCTGCCACTGCTTCAGCGTCTCCGAACCTGTACAGCATCGACGAGCACCGCACAGCTACAGGCACCACTTTCCCTTCCATACTAGCTCAGCACCTGCTCTATGTGCGGTCGTGGGAAAAGCAAAGTTTGCTCTGACCTGATTCCTGAAGAAGTTAGCGCAAAAAACGGACAAGGGACAGAAAGAAAGGACACATAAGACATTCACGACAAACGCTTGTCGTGAATGTCTTATGTGTCCTTTCTTTTTGTTCCTTGTCCCTTATTTGCGCTAACTTCTTCAGAAAATGCATCACCAACAAGCCCGGCAGCTTGCTCTCCTGATCTGACCTGATGACGTGAGCACTTAAATGTCTATTGTGGTCACTGCAGATGCGCCGGTACATAAAGAGTGCATGTAACTTGTTTGACTGAGAGCAGCTGCTGGAGACCTCAAGTTTACCTTGAGATATCCTTGAAAAATGTTTCGACAATCTGGGGAAAAAAATTCACCAAACTTTAACACTCGTGGCAACGCAAATTTCAGCGACAGCTGGGGCAGTGCAAACTGCTGATGCCAGTCAGACCATTCGGTACCTCTGGGTGCGGTATATCAGTTGTCATTACACACCGCACCGGCACCTTTTTCTGCCTCTAGGAAAATGCGGCCGCTGAGGCCGAGATTTCGCGACTTTGCCGACAGCACTGCCGAGAGGAGCGGGAGTGCACCCACCCTCCAGAGGCTTGACCATGAGGAGCTTGTCCGAGAGGCGGAAGGGCCGTGCCGTGGCACCCCCCCAGAGGCCCGGCAGGAGCCTTCGGCTGGAGCCCCGGCGCTCCTTGCGAGGACTCAGGCCCAGGCTGCTGAGCGAGCTGCGTGCAGTCAAGTGGGGGGAGGCACCTGGTGAAGCTCTAGACATGAAATGAACACTGGGCACAAGTACAGGGCCGATCGAACGGCCCCGCCAGGTTTTGCGATGCATAAGGTGACTAGCGTCAGCATGCGCCAAACACACGGGCGGGTCTCTTTAGTGCTGTAACAGCAATGTTTCGATAGGAACCCACCCAAAGTTGTCACGAAGCACTGTAAAGTGGTCACGCATTTCCTTATTGGCAGAGTGATGATGGAGGCTGTTACTGAACAGCCATGGTGCACCACACTGCCAGCAAAAACGCACCAACACGGCTGACATAACAAAAGAGGAGCAAGGGTTCCGGGTACAACTCGAGTGATATTGTAGCGTGCGACGCGGAATAGAACACCGGAGCAGAGACGAAAAACTGCGGCAGTCCCTCAGTGGTCCAAGCGCGCATGCAAGAGACAACCAACTTCTTCCTCTACTAGTGCATGCTCTACTTTTGTTTCTTCGAAGGCATGCATCAGTATTAACCTTCCCACACTCTTGTGACCTGAAGACAAAGCGCTGGCAGTACAATTCCACAGCAATCGCGGTGCTCTCAACCTGACGCAGCCTGCTTGGCATTCGGGCATTGGTTTCGCTGCACTGCAAGCCCCGTGATGGGCACAAATTCGGCTGCAAACGTGAGATGGGAAAACTAACCTGCTCCACAAGAGAACACGTGGGCTTTGCTGAGTGCGACACTGTTGTGTAGGCAGACTACTGAGGTTTTTGCTTCTGCCATCCACTTAATACACAGGTTCTAATAAAATGGGAATTGTAAGCGACAAAAGCAGTTGCCGTGAAATAGCACACATGGTTTGCAGCTTCGCCCATTCTATACTAGAGTGAAACCCAATTCATGCGTTTTTCACCGGACCGGGAAAAAAAATGTAACTGCCGGGAAAACGCTACAGTGAGGAAAGCTCCAAAAATGAATGAAAACAGAAAACTCTGCAGCTCTGCCTTGAAACAATTTCTGCAAAGTGAGCTTAGGACTTAAAAAAAATCAAGACTGGTGGACTGCCGTTCCTTTTGCTCGCTTGAAAGCACCACGCGTTTCTCAATAGCCTGGAGGTCCAGAGCCGTGGCGGCTCCTCCAAAGCTTGGATCTGCCAACTCCCCGTGTGGCTCGTGCTCCTCGTCGCCATCGCAGTCAGCGGCTTCAGTCACGACCCGAGTTCGCAACGATCTCAGCGATGCTTTGGCTCATTCCAGGGCCTTTGTACTGCGGACGCAATGCAGTCAACGGGTTCGCTTTGCATCTAGACTTAGTCCAAATCTGTGCATTAATCGGCAACATGCTGATGGCAGTTTAGCCATCCTATGCCGAGCTCGTGAAAGTGGTCGCCGCCCGTCATTTGTGTACACGACGCGTGCCAAGGTTTAGTTGTCAGAAGCTTCAGAACATGTACAAAACCACAGATTCCTTCTTCCAGCATTTTGGCAAGTTAAAGTGATTTTTTCGGACTGCCCGATTTTTCAGAAGTTTTCGAGGTCCCTAGGGAGTTCAAGATATCAGCTGTTGACTGTATTTGCGCACCCCTAATTTTAACTGCAATGCTGCCATTACTGCCGAGACAATTAATGACAGACTGGAGACAGACAGCGACAAACAGCGACAGAAACATCGCCAACAACTGACAATTCTATGCGGGCAGGCCGCACGAAGCAGTGAAAACTGTGGCACTTACGAGTACTGACTGTCGTTGCAGTCGGACTCTTCAGACTCCTCCGACTGAGACCAAGGGCTGCAGGCAGGCTTGAAACTGTCACAGTAGAAAAGAAAGAAAGAAAGAGAAGAAAATTAAGGTGCGCACCAATGGCCAAATGGTGCCCCATGAGGAACACCCAAGGACATTTTCTGTTTGCGCACTATTTGTGCACAGGCAACTCTGCAAAAATTTTTCGATTCTCTACAGCAGACAAAACCGCACCATCAGGACGTCCTGTTCGAAACTCTAACCTGCACACGACCAAACTGCACCACTGGCTCTTCTTCCTAAACATTACTACAATGAACCCAGTGGTTTATGAAGTAATTTCATGGGCAAAAAAAAAAGGGTTAACAATTCGAAAGGAGCGCTATTGCATTGTACTCTTAAAGGTTTCCTGGCATATGGTATAGGAGGTATTCACATGACGTCATCCGCAAGGGGCGCTAGCGGCCGGCGCGGCATTCGCCATGTTGGTGGTCGCGCGCGCGGCCGCCGCAGCCAGCCGCAGCGTTTGAATAGCTGGTGATAGGTGAAATGTGAGTGTATTTCGCGTCTCGCCGCACGTAATTTCTGTCCGACCCGTGCCGCCGCGTGACTGAGTGAATATTCCGTGAACTGTGCGAAGCAGAAAAGAGCGGGCACGCTCAGAAGGTTCTACTTTGTGAAAAGGTCGACCCCCCGTAGGAATGCGGAGGCACCGGCATGGTGTGCGACGTATACAAGACTGCTGCCGCGCGTTGAATTCACCGGTATCGAGGCCCACCTTGTGCACGGCTTAAGTTTGCTGGCAGGGCAAGGAATTAAAGGATATAAACCTATGAGAGGGTGCAATTACTTGACAAGCGGGTGAGTCCAAGAGTCGTGCTGTGGGTGCCGACGTCCGCGGTGCCGACGGCCGAAGTGCCGTTTTTGAAGAGGTGAGTAATTCGAAGGGTCTGTTCACTTAGCTGTAGCTTAACTTGTCATCTCTACCTGCTGAAAGTGACGTGTTACAACTGAATCTAGCGGAATGGCTGCACACTGCGTTGCTGCGAAAACGGTCTACGAAGCAGCGCTACGTAGCTAACTGCAAAACATTCTCGCTGTGTCTGCCGTTCGTGCTGCGAGCGCATGGCAGTATTTGTTTGGCCGTTCTGTCGGGTAAATAAGGCAGCTATGACGCTTTGCCTTTCTGCTGAAAGACCGTACGTCTGAGAAGCGTCAGCAGTTCGCGGACTACAGCTAGGCGCTTGAATTATCAATTTCTGCGGTGGCAGTTCTGGAATTTCAGTAATTAATTGTGCTGTTTATCCATGATGTGCCCTGCATGACTAGCTGACAGTTATCAACTGATATTAAAAACTGCAAGTCGTGTACGTTCTTGCGTGCAGCGCAGCCAGCCAGTTTTGCTGCCGAGTTGAGGCAGCTCGGTTATATCACGGCGCAGAAGAATTCTGCTGCAAACTTCATGCACAATACGCGCTCCACAAAGATAAGTGGTCGCTGACGTATTCAACAACGTACAAATATACTCCGGATCACTAACAGTTCAGGCCGGGTACCTCACGGCGCACCGTGACACTGCGCGAGCTGGCCTGAAACGACCGCAAACATGGCGCGCCTGCCGCGACGACGCTCGCGCCGTCTGGTAGCGCGGCCTCAGTGAATACCTCCTATAAGGGGGTTGGGGGGGGTCAACTTACATTCAAATCGACTTACAATCGCATAAATACAATAATTTAGCTATACACCCGCGAAAATTGTGGGTCACTGCAGAATTAGGGCCAGAGAAACATCACCGCCAAAATAGCTAGAGTAGTGCTGAAGTGGCACTACGCATCTTCTACAACTGGTCCAAACTGGTATGCTTCAATGTTCACCAAATGGAATCGCAATAAAAAGGAGGAACGACTCCACTCCCTTACACAGCATTATTAGTGTTGCGGGATGCTTTCACCGGCACAGACTGTGTCAAATGTGGTGGTAGCACGGGTTAGCTGGGAAAAATGAGCTTGTCCATGCCGAAGTTTACTGCGTTTAATAAGCACACGAGGACATCCTTGAGGATGGGAAAGGAAAAGAAATAAAAATAAAGTCACCCTGCCTGCACCACCTAGAGTGCATAGAGACAGTGTAATGCAGGCCTAGTGGCTCATTTTGCTGCTGGCCACACAGCCGAGGGCAAAACGGTAAGCCTAAATCCCATGCCACCAGCTGCTGCCAGTGCAAGCACCACTTCAGAGCACCTCTCTGCAATATTATTTCGTCACCCGTTTGTGCACAATTACGCCCGTGGAAAAGAGCTCCCCTGCTGTGATCATCTCACACCAAGAGATACACTCGCAATGATGGTGACTAGATTTGAATGGCTCAGTTGGCATTAACCGCAACTGGCCAAAGAGTGCCATGACCAATGCTAGAGGTTCAACCTTAGAAGCTACAAGGGGATAATGATGGTTGGTTTGGTTGGTTGGTTTATGGGGTTTAACGTCCCAAAGCAACTCAGGCTATGAGAGACGCCGTAGTGGAGGGCTCCGGAAATTTCTACCACCTGGGGTTCTGGGAATGTGTAAGCTGAACGGAAATAAGGTGTAGAGAGCGGATGTTCCAAAAATGAATATGAAAGATTTTAACGCGACAGCGTTAAGGGCCCCGTGTCGCAGAAAAGCCGGTGTCGTCGGTGGCGGTGTTTGCCGTGAGCGAAAAATGCCACAAGCTATAATAAATAAAACCGAGTAGGAAATTGGTCGAGTTGGAGTCCGGAGTGCGAGACGAGCACGCTAACCACTCCGCCACGTCAGCTCGATGGTTTGGAATGAACAAAGGCGCGTCTAGTGAATACAGTGTTGTCTTAGAAGGGTGCTTTAGAGACATGTACGGGGGTGTATATTAGTAATTATGAGCATGGAAATTACAGAAGTTGCAGTTAAGCGAGTAGCAAAAGTACGTTTCCGCTGCTTTTCCTCTTCGCTTGGCGCGCACGTAGCACCATCAGGCGGTGCCCACTAAAACCACTTCCTCCTCCTCCTCCTCGCAATGTATACACCGCTGCTCCAACAGATAGCGCGCGATGGCAGCGCCTCCCTCTTGTCTCATTCGGCTGCAGTGGGGCCATGCTGGGACGCAGGAATCACGCGGTGAGCGGCAAACAACGCAGCACACATCCAAGGCGAGTTCACCACGAAGCTTGCAGCTTGCTGCCCGTTTGGTCGGCGTGGAAGCTATGCTGGCATTCGTGCCACCGGGCTTGTCGAGAACGATGTGCCGACGAACGCTATCGCGTCATACCCTCAAGGCGGAGCTTGAATGTCTCCTCCAATTTCCCCACTTGCATTAAAGAGACAAGAAGAAGACAGAATGCTTTCAGCAGCACTACGCGGGTGACAGATGAAGAGGCACTAACGATGGCAGCCCATCGGGCCCCCCAGTGCAGCTGCCAATCGGCGTCTGGTCCCTCTGGTCGGCAAGGCAGGCCTGCAGCTCGGAGCCCAGGGAGGGTGGGTTGCTGGTGCTGGCAGCTGCGCGGCCACCCCAGATGGTGCTGTGGCGGGTGGCCAAGGTGGGCTCCTCGTCCTGCCGCTGCCGCAGCTGTGCCTGCAGCTCCAGGAAGGCCTCCTTGAGGTCCAGGTAGCGGGAGCGGGCCTCCAGGAGCTCTTCCGACTGCTGCTCCTGCAGCCCCCGGCTCAGCGCAAGCTGCGCCCGCAGCTCGTCCGCCTCCGCACGCAGCTGCATTCATCGGTGTATACAAGCATGACAGTCTTCAGAATCGCAATTGAAACTAACCCAAACTGCGTACAGTGCCACACTCCAGAGACTATTGGGCACCATCTTTGTGAGTGCCTGAACTACAATTATGAGAGGAGAACATTGGAAGCGACTACGAGACAACTGGACTCTCGCCCTCTCTCTGAAGAAATTCTTCCAGGCACCAGGGCGAAACATTCTGATTGGTGCTGTGCGACAAAGGCCGTGCTCAGGTTTTTGTGTGAAACAGGCCTGGATACTCGTCTGTGACCGCCTGTGCACTACATACATGGTTTACACTGTTTACACGGTATACGCTTGTGTTTTCATGGAGCCGCTACTCCAATATGTGTTAATGACATGTGTCGATGTGTGTGTTGAAGACGTGTTTCACGTGCATCTACTCACCGTGATGAGAGTGCCAGCCAGTGTGTGCGTGCGTGCGTGCGCGCGCGCGTGTGTGTGTGTGTGTGTGGACATCACTCATGGAACTCATTGTATTATGCCGTCATCAACTTTCATTCGCACTTTCCTTTTCCTCCTCTTCCCTTTCCCCAGTGTGGAGTAGCAGGCCAGGGCCATGCTACCACCGGCCGAACTCTCCACCTTTTCCTCTCATTAAAATTCCCTTCTCTCTCTCTCTTTCAAAAGGCCTCGCTGTGGTACTCCATCGACAGACACAAACAAATGCTACAGCCCACAGACCCCCCCGGATTCCAGGCGGTCTTTTGTATGCTGTCTCTACAGTGAACCTTCGGTTTAGAATTACGGCTATCAGTGGCAACTAAGTCAATTCCAAGAGTGTTAGACAAACGTACTGGACACTAAAAACAGTGTAGCAGGGGCTGGCAAAGGACAAGACGGAGTGATGACCTTAAAAGAAGCCCAGAAGAATTGGGTACAGGACAGGGTAGTTGGAAATCATCTGCCGCCGTGTAGGAGCAAACGTAATAACAATGCCGATAACAATAATGGACGTAATAACCACAGCAATACGTAATGACAAAATCGCCCAACAGAACTGGCAAAGCATTCAAAATGTGCAGCTGCACTTACCGACTGCGCATATCGCTGCATGTCGCTGAGCTGCGCGTTGAGAGTTAGGATCTCCTGTTGCTGCCGCAGGTTGACCTCCGTCCGCCGGCACAGCTCTTCTTGCAAGTGGCTGGACTCCTTGGTGACATCCGCTGCGGGAATAAAGAAGAATGACGACCTCGAGATAATATGGTGCAGGGATGACAAAAGACGAAATGAGAGAGAACTAAAGAGAATGGTAATCCCAGGTTGCTGGCCTGCATTGTCTTGTGTGTGCATTTCGACTTTTTCACTTTCCTTCAACAAGTTTCCCAAAATGAATCAATGCCATATGCTCAACTGTCTATTTTATTTTCAATATGAGAACAAAGAACGGCATCCTGTAACAACACGCATGTAAAAGAAATTAACGTGCACGTAAAAGATATTAATGCAAAAATGAAAACACAGTGGCATAAAATTTGAAGCTAATGCCACTGAGAAGACACAAAAATCGCGGTAATGTGCTGCATGACATGCAGAGCTTAGCCAATGTTATCGATGCTGCCCGCGGAACACAAACAAACCAGAAGCTCGCAACTTGTTACGGTTGAAAAACTATTCTCCCCCCATACCTCTGTATCGTTTAAGCCTGAACAGGCCTGAGCTGCAAAGCCCCACAGCCTTGTACCGTACTAGCAGAAGACATAGGTTGACGATAAAGTTCTTGCACCACAGTTAAGCAACGTAGAAGGACATATTGCAGAGTTAGATGTGACGTGGTCCTGCAGTTACTGCGTAAAAGGGTAGTTCATCCATTGCAGGTCAAAAATGCTATGCCATTCCCTAGCTATTCCACGGAGCTGTAGTTTTTGAGACAAGAGAGTAAGGTGGTTTCTTCAAAACTTAGAATCAGAGAAGAAAATAGCCCCAAGCACTTGCATAGCACATGAACTGCAGCTGAAGTGCATTGTAACTAATAAAAAAAAAAAACTAGAAGTAAAAAGTTCCGCATTTTGACACTGACTCATGGCCGCATCTTCACGATTAGTGCCGAACTTCACTAGCAGCTTTCTTTTGTTTACGCGACAAGGTGTCGACAGATCTAAGACAGACACCAGGTCAGCACTGGAACGGCACACTTTCTATAGTGACACGTCATCCCATTTCTCTTTGCACTGCCCCAGCGCAATACACTACAGTACAGACACAGTGAAGATTTCACACGCACATAGTTGCCGGACGCAGTCCCGAATGAGCTGCAGCTCCTTCTTCTCCTCTTCCTCCAAGTGGCTCAGCTGACTCTGGGACTGTCGGGGAGGTAAACAACGCAAAAGACCCAAGTAAGCCACAAGCAAGACGATAGAGCATCACTGCACGAAATAAAATTCTCAGTCGGAGGTTCCTGACCCTTCCCGCACACACCCTCCCTCGGTCTGCCTGGCTGTAGGTGCCCTGGAAAACCTTAGAAAACCCTGTAGGTGCCCTGGAAAACACCGCACACCGTCTTCACAGTAAATTCTGCAAATTTCGAACCTTGGAGCGTAGGTGGCGAGCAACGCCTACCAGTATATTGCTGAAACTTGACAAGTACAGAGTGGTATAGGGCGGAGCGATGGGCACACCTGCAGCGCACTAGCACAGACCTTCTCGTTGGTCCTGCACGAACTGCTGACTGATGGATCTTTTCTTCGTTATTTTGTTTTCACAGGGCAGACATTGAGTTGAGATAGCTTAATTTTTTTCAAAAAAACATATTGAAATAAGCAGCGACAAACACACAACACGGCAGGATTTCACTAATTCAAACTTCCAGTTTACTTGCACTGATGCTTTGGCCCTGTCAACGTCAAGTGTATTAAAGAGGCTCTCCCTATTCGGATAAGTCGACCGTACCTGCTGAGGCTCATCGAGTAGCAAAGATCACTTCAGCCTGAAAGAATATTTTTCAACATGCGAAACCAAGTTAACACAGGTTTGCTGCAAAAGCAAGGGAACGGAGCAATCTGAACGGCTGCTTGTGATGCCACACGAGCGACTGAGTTTTTCAAAGCCATCTCACCTCGGCCTTCAGCTGGCAGTTCTCTTGCTCCAGCTCGTGGATCTTGCGCGTCAACGTGCTCACAGGAACGTCATCACCCCTGCAGGAGGCAACAACGAAACTCGAAATGCTGCCCTTGGTCACTGCTCAGAGGACTTTAAAACTACCCAGCTGGCTGCATGCCGTACAGGGTCTGAAATCACATGCTGTCCCTTTTTTTCCCTCTCGCACCTCAATCCTTCCACACCTCTCCATGCACCTTTCCTCAGCATCAGCAGTGATGTTCAATGCGGTGACCGAAAATTCCCTCAAATAGACCCGAAATTCCCTATTTCAGGCCCTTTTTCCCTGCATCCGGTTTTAAAACTCCATCAATCTGGTAAAAGCGAAACAATTTTGGTTCTTAAAGTTCTTTGTAACTCGGTAAGAATTTCCTTTTCGACAAATATTACCAATTGAGTTCCCCTGTCTGAGAAAGGAAAAAGTTCTTCTCAAGGAAAGTTCTTCTGGTCGTGTCAGATCCCTGTGCTGCAAAAATGCCATCCAACTGTTTAGGCACCAATTCAACGCACAGCTATACGTCACACCTATGCGAGGCTTCATCCCTCGGAGGCAATGCGCGGTATATGATTCGGGATGCCATGCAGGAAGTGAGAGCGCAGGCAGTGCCAATGCAAATAAGCCACTATCACCGCTTGCAGCCTAGTTTGGGCAGTTTCTTTGCCTGTGCCACAAGTCTTTTTCACTGCTTCCCTTTCTCATCAGCTGCCACCTTCTTTCCATTATTTTCAGCCACTCTCACTCTCTCATCGCCAGCTCACACCGTGCGCTTCACCTGAATGGCCTAAGATGGTTGAAAAGGTGGCTTCCCTGCGCAGCTTATGAGCCTGGTGGTTGAGCTCAAATATAATTTGAAAAGCAGCAAAAAAAAGAAAAAAACACAGTCAAACTACACCTTGGTTTTGACTTGACTCGGGGTGCGTTGTGAAGTGGACAAGTTTAGGAAAAAAAAAAAAAATGGCAGTGGCTTAGCTCTGGCTAAGCCTGGATATACAAGCGAAAAGCTGCAGTTATGCTTTGTTTGAGCTATCGGAGTTCGCGCACAATGCACTGGGAGCACCACGATAGCTGTGCAGATTATGAGCCAACTCTCTCGCTACCACTTCTGGGTCTTCTTTTCTTCCTTCCATGGCGAATGTCTGCGCCTCTTCTACGGCTGCCGCCGCCGCCCACGCGTGCGTTCTCGCAACGCCTTGCAAAAGAACCTTCTCTTGGGACGGCGGTGGAGACCGCGCAGCAGTGGCAATGGCAAGGGGTAAATCGGTGGCGAGGAGAAGTGGTGATGGTGCGTGCGCCGCGGCGCGCAGCCTCTTCTATGGCCGCTGCTTCCGCTCACGCGTTCTCGCAACGCCTTGTGAAAGAACCTTCTCTTGGGACGGCGGCGGAGACCACGTGGCAGCGGCGAAGGGTAAACCGGTGGTGAGGAGAAGGGAGGGGGTAGCGAGGAGGAGGAAGGGTGCGCCGCGGCGGTGCCCGGTGTTGGCTCATGCAAAGCGTGGTGTTGACGAGCCTAGTGAAGCTTTTCGCTTCAAAAAAGAGCGCTCACTCACTCGGTGGGGGAGGGTAGGGCGCTGTCGGCCTCCTCCTGGGCGGTGTACACCTCCAGCAGGGAGGCCTTGAGGGCCAGCTCGTGGCGCAGCTGGGTGAGGGCCTCCTGGGCGTGCAGCAGCTCGGCCTCGAGGGCGTCGCTGTGCAGCACCAGCTGCTGCTTCTCCCTTAGCAGGCCCTGGCCAATGTGGGCCGCCAGCTCCAGGTCCCGCTCCTTCTCCTCCAGCAGCCGCGTCAGGGCCTCCGGGTCGCTGTACGTGCGCGTCATCTGGCTCACCCGCTCCCCCGACACCACTGCACGCAACCAAAGAGAGGGAGGTGAGCCAGTTTCAAACTGGGACTTGGGACAGGGCGAAGGTGGTTTAGAGGGGCCCTGAAACACCTTTCCGAGGAGAGTGCATAAACTCGCTCAATCATTACACTGTGTTGTCATGAACACTTGAGGAAAGCAATACACTTCTACGCACAGCGGGGAACCCACAATCGCAGGCAAAAGTTGACGAGCCCTTTCCAGCGAATTTTTTATACTCGAGCCCTGTTTCACACTTCTGTGCGTGTCAGTTAAGAGATGGCTATGAGTTAGATTCTTTCAAATGTCACGCAGCTACCAAGGCTTCGGCCACTCAGCTGCATCGCTCCGGCGGGTCAAAATGCTCAAACTAGCACCAACCAAGAACAACAAGCTTTTAAGGAACCACAGAGAGCATACCTGAGACTACAACGCACTATAATCCCTAGAGGTCCCTAGAATCTGATAAAGGCATGACACACGGAGTGCGAAACTGATGAAGAGACAGTAAAGTTGTGCCAAAATATATTAACTTATTTCCCGCGAAAGCAGTCCATAAAAGTCTGACTGAGTATTCGGATGCTTAGTGCTCCCAAATTTCTTTCTTTCCTGCCACATAATTAAACTAGTTTAAACTCTGGGCAGGTTCACGATTTTGATGCAACTGCATAGAGGCAGTTTTTTTTCTATATTTTTGGTTTGATACTGCTCGCTGCACTCACCAAAGTAGTTCAGTGTCTCCTGGATAAGCTCTGGTGGCAAGTCCAGATTCTCGGGACTTGGCAGGCACGGTGATGGGATGATGGACCAGTCCTCCTTGTCGTAACCTGTAAGGGCCAGTTTAAAGAGATGAGAAAATGAATTTAAAAAATTAGCGGATGCCTAGACTGTGCCCAGCCTGGGTTACAATAGCCTAAGGATCCTATTGAAGCGTTTTTCACTCCCAGTTTGGCGACGCCGCATGTGATGTAACATATTGCATAAACGTGTGTAAGGGCCGCACCTGTGTACGGGCTGTACCCTGTTTTCCCAAAGGAAATATTAACAAAAAAAAAGATCCATGTAAGGGCCGCACCCAAACTTTCCACGACCCATGCGGGAATTACCTTCGAAATGCAAGCTCCATGGCCTCTGTGATCATCAGCTCCGGCAGTGAGCAACGACACGCTTGATTGCGGAGGCCACGCATGCGCACAGGAACTTCCAGGTGCCGCTCACGGATGGTACCCAGGGCCGCGGGTCATCATCATTATCGTCAACTTTTTTTCTCCACCGCGAGCCTCCGCTATCCATATCGGCACCAGTATCATGAGTTCCAGCTTTTTGTGGCTTTCAAAGGCACGGGGAATTGTGATAGCGTGGTAATTCACCGTAGTTGTGGCTTTCGTGTGCTGCCGCAGAGCGTTACAATTTTAGCACGATGGGCAAGAAACTTAATAGCTACACAGCAGGGAGTTTGCTTTCGAACACGGCAGAAATGCAATATGCGGGAAATTTGATGTGGATGAGAAGCGTGTCCGACGACGTTGCAACCAAAAGGATGCATTGAGGAACACAAGCTACAAAAAGCACGTTTCCCGAGACAAGCTGTGCAAGTTTCCCGAACTGGAAGAAGAGCTACTCTGCTATGTGATGGAAGTGCAGAACAACAGCTAGGCATTGACAGCAGACATGCTGTGCAACTTCTCGTGGAATGAGCGTGCACCAGAGCACAACACCAGATAATGAGTCTGAAGACGCTGCGAGTGATGACTGAATGTAGAATAAATGCCACTCATTCCCTGATTGGTGTGTTTCTACTTTAAAGAAAAAATTTCTTTTTCGCACATCGCACATATATGCTGCACCCCGAAAATTGGCCCTCGAGTCTGAAAAAAAAACAATGCGGCCCTTACACATGTTTATACGGTAACATAATATGCATGTCATGAACACGCACCACGTGTCAGTCTTAGTCATAGACATCATAATACACACTAAAGCCACTGATATTATCACTGTAACCATTCTACACTGCATACAATATGCATAGCAGTTCTGAACCTGACGCCTAAGGAAGCACAGCTTTTCACTACTGCTAGTCTGCTGACGTAAGCAGCTGCCAATATCTGCCATGATCTTTTCTGGCTAGAACAATTATTTCTTGATCACTAAACAAAAGCAAATTGCAGGTGAAGTTTTAAACTTTAGCGTGGCATTGTCTGGAAAAAAGAAAAGAAGACAAATGGAAAACAACAAAGAAAATAACAACAACAAAAGAAAATTAAATCTTGCACATCACTTTCAAACACCAAATCACAAGCAGGTCCAAGGTAGCAGCAGTGCTACCTTAATGGCTGTTAAAGGCTGTTCCATGACTGAAGTTCAAAGCCTGCATGCAACACAAACACATCACCAAGGCAAAAACAGCTGCGGCATCTGCGAATGCGAGCAGCAACATGCAGGCATCAAGGGTGCAGCAGTGCTCTGCGTTGCACAGAGGAGCATGCAGCAGCATACAGTTGTCCAGAACAAGTGTGCACACCACAGCTAGAGATTTTTTTTCTGTTAATACATGTTTGGAAATATCTGTACACAAACATGTTTTTTACACTCTGGTTCCAACAAAATGCATTCTAAAGCACCACAGGTTGATGGCACGAGTAAAGAGAGAGAGAGAGAGAGAGAGGAGAGAAAAGCAGTAGGGTCAACCAGGCAGCATCCGGTTGGCTACCCTACACACGGGGAGGGTCACAGAGGGGGTGAATGAGTGCAGAAAAGTTTTCAATGCGCTTGGGCAACGCCACACGTTCCACTGCGAGAAGCACGACGCAACAGTGCTATGTGTCCTAACGTTGGAATACATTGCAATCCCACGGACAAAGCTAGACCACTAAAAAAAAAAAACACTTTAGATTTTTTTTTTCTCCCGTTCAGCCCCACTTTGCTTTTCAGGCTGCGGTTAACACAAGCAGCTGAATCACTGCACTCCCCCCCCCCCCCCCAAAACGGAAATGAGAAAGAGACAGAGAGAGGAGAAATGAAAGCACAGGGCATTTGTTCCCAGAACATGTTCACCTCCTCCCTGCAGAAGCAGGATGAGAAGAGTAGATGAGGATAGTAGATGAGGATAGTAGAGGAGGACAGTACAGGAGGATGGGAGGGGGCGGGCAGACTTGCCTCCAAACTCGGTGAGGGTGTCCGCACGGAGGCGGTACCGAGGCAGCTGCTCTTCGATGAGGCTCACCAACTCCACCTCGGCACCGCCACTGCAGCTCAGATCTGGAAGAGGAAAGAACCAGTGACAGTGTTAAGGGCGTGCACTAGCACGGTACTATTTGGGGGGGGGGGACGACAAAAGCGCTGAGACTGACAGCATACATTACACGTTTCCCATGTATTATTTTTTATAGCCCACATGCTGGTACCCTGCACTAATTAACTGATTTAGTAAACAAACAAAACAGATTGACACCTCACATTACCATGCAACAAGAGGCAACAAGCCAGGCACCAGGCACAAGAGGTTTCTTGGTGCACGACTCTGATAGAACAGGGCTCAAAACTCAGCCTTATTCTTTATCACCTCTTCCAAAAGCAACCCTCGAACAATACTAAACAGTTCAATTTTACATGCAATTTAAATGCTGAGCTCATCACTCAGCCCCACTTGGCTAATCTGTAGAGGCAAAGTTAAACAGACAAAGTGACTATTAGTTGAGGCTAGACATATAAAGCTCCAGGTGTTCACATAACCCCACAGAAGAAGGAAGCACTTTTCTGCAACTATGTTATGTCGGAGAGACAAGTAGTACTGAAAATACCACTGTTATAAATCAATTAATGTCTAGGAAACGTCTACCAACTGACCAGAAAAACAAGCTGTTTTCCTTTGGAGCCAAAGCAGCAAGTACATTTGACACAGCGACCATGCAAGACCTCAAAGCATTCATAAAGCAGAAGTTCAACACACCAAAATGAAGACAGACATGCCAATTTTACTGCAACTTTTGTCCCAAAATTCTACAAAGGCTGCACATTTTCAGAGAGCCACACTAATCAGCACCTTGATCGAGCCGGGTCTCCGTCAAAATCTACAGCATAAGACGCAATGGACTGCCACCATGCAACAGGCCTTTTGTTACGCATAAGCAAGGAAAGATGACAGTCAGAATCGGTTCCGAGAGAGTCTCACCTTTACATTTCACTGCGACATGCAATAAGCACAACAATGAAATAGTGGCAGTGGGGACATTATAACTCGGTACTCACATTCGTCATAGGATGTTGCATGCATCTAAAAAAAGAACTGAGCACAGGACAGGTGGAAAAAGGAGAGACAGAGACAAAAAACAGGCAAGCCTTCAGAGAGTTTCATCTACAACACATCAGAAACATCGCTGTGCCAATACAAAAACCCTCATCGCAAGTATTCTTCGCTGGAACTAACATTGTTCACCACATGTGCACTATGCATCATAGGAATGACAGATTACAGAATTTCGCAAAATTCCAGCCCTGAATGCAAGAACTCGGAATACAAAATGACAGCACGTGAGGTGCTATTTACATTTTGTGCAAGCATTTCCAAGCTACTGGCACACCCTAGCATGCTGCAAGAAACTATTCTGAGTGCACCAACTCCTGTAGAATGCATGGCAAGGGGCCTTAACGTAGCACGTACGTGTGTCTTGCCCACACGACCATTTCTTTTCCTCACTGGATGTGCATCGGGGAAACCCACGTTGAATACTAAAAGCATCAGCCCATGGCAGGCAAAGCCCGTGTGCAATAGTGTGCATACCGTATCCATACTTCTATGTGCCAGCTGATAAGATTGATAACGCATGCACAGCTCATGCCCAAGATAGCACCCGAGTTTGTTGCACGGGAGCAAAGGAGCGTCTGCACTAGGTGCTCAACGGTGCGACCGTGAAGCAGCCTGAACGCTGCTGCAGACCTGATGAAAGACTCCAAGGATTTGATGTGAACAATGCTTAGTTTTCATACTGGTGTGGCACCACAGGGACAGGGACAGAGACAGAGTGACAACAACACAAGTGCTCACTAACAACTGACAAAATTATCTTCAAAGAACACTAAACCATGATAACAGGTAGATTCGTCGTGATTTAACGTGTCTTCTTGCCTGTAACCTTTGTAACCGTGTTATGACTGTGCATGTAACCATAGGTTTCGTCTATATATTTTTTGTGCTTTTAATAAATTTTGTCAGTTGTTAGTGAGCACTTGTGTTGTTGTCACTCTGTCTCTGTCTCTGTCCCTGTGGTGCCACACCAGTATGAATTCGTACCAACTCGCCCAATTTTCAACCCTTTTGAATTCTTTGTTTTCTCCACAGTTTGTGTTGCCTTTCATTGCCATATTTATTTTGACACCTTGAAGGCCCAGGGAATGTTAAGGAAGGGAGTGAGTTCTTTTTCACAGCTCTTGCAAGAGTAGCCAAAAACAATAGAATACAATGAATAAACAACACCATAAGCAAAGCCTTAAACTTTGTTTCCGTGAGCTTTCTCAGATTCTCAACGTGCTTCTTGCTGCTTATTACTCATGTGTGGGTACTGCACTGCATTTAACTTCAACTTCATTTCAACAGCGATCACAGCATCCATCAATCAGAAATTTCTCTCGCGCTTCCAGCACACTGATTGCACTCACTAGTGGAACGAAATCATGTGGCAGTTTCAAATCGGCAAGAAAGCACAGGAGGCGGCGGCCCCAAAGGGCTCTCACAAAAGCCTCCTGCAATCCAGCTTAACTGGAGGGCACAGTCATGAGTTAGAGTTAGGTGGACAGGAATAGATTTGTGGAGAGCAGGCCCCGCTAATCCCACGGCAACAGCAGAGAGTGGAGAAAAAATGTTTTTTGTAACAGCATTACTCTTGCAAAGTGCACATGCAAACACGCAGTGCAACTTGTACCGAAAAAAAAAAAAAAAAAACTATGGGTCCAAGGGCTACACTAGCTATAAATCATGCAGAAAGCAACAAAAAATGCACAAGCTGGAACTTAACCTATAAAATGGTCAGCAAGGGTAAACAAGGCAAACCTGCCTCACGTGACGTATTACAAAGACACCAGAAGAGATCAGCTGGCTACAAACATTAACTAGCCAATAAAAATATTACGCCAGAGAAAGTGAATGGTTATGCTAGTACATGTCCTTACACTAATCTGGCGAGGCTAGGAACTTTTGGCTATGTGCAAGTGAAAGGCAAAAGAGCAGCCGTTATAGATGAGCTGCAAAAGGCAGCTTCGCAATGAGGTGCCGAAGGGGCTCTCACTATATCGACAGCTTTTCTTGGCACAGAAGGAAAGGCTACAGGGGCAGCGAATCTGTGGCTGCGTCAGCCCACCAAATAGTTTGGCTGCACAGCAGTGCACCAGGGCTTGCTGCTTTCTGCCCTGTAACTTCCATCTGCCGCTGCTGGCGCCATCTATAGAAGTGTCCTGTAACAAGATTTGCCTAGCTAATTCGGTGTAATCAAGAAAACTGTTTCTTCCTAGTTTTTTTAACATTTAAAGTTTGCTGCTGTGTTAGACATGTGCTTTAAGTAAAGAATGCTGACAGTATACTACTATGTTTTAAGGCAAAGCTAATAACTGCAATGGGAACTATGTTCCGCTGTGTAGAGGAAGAGAGGGCATGTTTCGGCTCCATGGCCAGAAAAAGTTGTCGCGGAGTGTAAGCACAGAGTAGCTGAGGGGATGCCCACCTGTGAGGGTGTGCGCGTTCCTGGTGCCGCCGGCGCACGACGGCGGTGCGCCCGCCGGCTCCAGCTTTGGGCGGTGGGGGACCACCAGCAGGGGCGGCCCTCAGCGCAGCTCCTCCGACTCCATGGCCCCTCCTCCACCTCCTCCCCCCTGCACACGCACAGGCAAGAGACTGCTCCAGACCGGCTGCCCGCACCAGGGGGCGCAAGGCGGCACACACGGCGAGGGTAACAAGGCCACACAACACAGGCGAAGGTGCGAAAGTAGACTAGTAATAAAAAAAAAGGTCCTCACATGACCATAATAACAAAAAATAATCTCCTCACATGACCACAAAAAAAAGCTTCCTCACATGACTATGTCACGTCACCATGTCATGGGGAAATGTCGCACATACAGCACCCAGGTGGACAAATATGCCCATAGTTGTGGATGCAGCAGTTAAGGTGTTTCAGCATAAGCATACAACACTGGCTTTGACAGAAAAATAAAAATGCATATATATATATATATATATAAGAAGGGGTGAAGATCGGATGGATCCGGTAGAACATAAACGTAATTCGGTTGACACACGGTAGAAAAACAACAACTTTATTCTAACGTTTCGACCAGGGTCTGGCCTTCGTCAGAGATCACTCTAACGAAGGCCAGACCCTGGTCGAAACGTTAGAATAAAGTTGTTGTTTTTCTACCGTGTGTCAACCGAATTACGTTTATATATATATATATATATATATAACGCTAGAATAAATACAGTTGCTTTTCTACCGTGTGTCAACTCAATTACGTTTATGTTCTACCGGAGGATCCAACCGAGCTTCACTCCCCTCCTATACATATATATATACATATATATTAAACACTGTCAGGTTTGCCACTGCTCAAGCAGAAGAAGCGACAGCAAATGGAGCACCACACCCCATTTGGGAGAGCTGCTACTAATTCGAAGCCCACCTGAATCGAACTCCCTGTTCGTATGACTTAACACAAATAGAATTCTGGGAATTCTCAGAAATGACACATCACTACAGCAATGCCAATTACCCAAGAGAACATGCTATACTGCTGTCTTCAGAAGAAGAAGAAAAAAAAGAAAGATGGCTTCATTCAACCACAGCTGGCCTTCAAAGAGTGGCTCCCTTATTCACCTGCTCCCTCGCAGGTTTTCTTATTCTCTCTGCCCAAAGGTGCACAGGCATGCATGTAGATAGAGCTAGGCCTGGTGCCACACGGAATCAAACTCAGCTCAAACTAGACTGTTACACGAAAGGACACAGGTGTAACTGGGCCATAATATCCCGAAAGTGGTAATTCAGTTACATCCATAGGAGTGACCCTTTGGCTAGGAAGGCCACTGCACGGCGGGACTTCCTCCACATAGAACCCATCTTGCAATTTCCCATCAATGCTAAACAAGCAAAGGAGATCAGCCGCTCTCATTCTCACAGCAGCAGGGTCATGGTGAATTCCTCAAAGACATCAATCTGGCATATTCTGCAAGAATGACATCCTTGGCCACACAGTTGCTGGGTGTCCCCAGTACCATCTTACAGTATGTGCGACTGGGATAATCTAGCAACGTTGACCCCAACGGCAAAGCACTTTGACCACCATGTCAGTTGGCAAGATAGAGTGGTGCTGCACCGTATGGCCCGCACTGATAACGCTACATGGGGCACAAATAAAGCAGCCAAGTTAGAGCCCACGTAGTACTCCAATTGGCGACTGTTGGCTTCCCTCACGCGCAAGTAGAAGAAACAAGTAAGTTGTCTCTCAAAAGTCAACTACAATCCCACAACCACTTTCAGAGTAGCAGGCACCATAATACACTACAGGTTCCCTGAAACCAAGAAGGCTGAGGGAATAGGTCATTCAGGTCTCATATGAAAACAATGAGTCCCATATTGCATGGAAGACAAAAAGTGTGTCAACGAAAGTAAAATAAAATGTCTGGTAAAAGGCTCCACAACATCAAGCACACACCTGGAGATCAGGGTGTCGAACCGGAACCGAACCTGATCCCGAAACCGGAACCGAATTTTTGCCCGGAACTGGAACCGAACCGAACCCGAATTTTTTTCGCCATCTTGGAACTGAACCCGAACCAGAACAATTCAAAGGAACCGTTCCGAACCGGTTCGGGACTCGGTTCAGCCGCACATTTTTTGCAACACGGCATACTTTTTTTTTTCTTTTTTTCAGACCACATGGCATGTGCCAGCGCGTAGATTTACCCACCCAAAGCTGTCGGCGCTATGGAGTGCGAAAATGGCATCCAGTCGAAATGGCATCCAGTTCAACAACAAAAATGAAAGAAGTCTTGTGTCTAAGAAGAAAGCTAATTGGCGTTTCCGCAATGTGTTTTTGGTCATTCTAAAATATTTTGCTCCAGACTGATGTGAAATCTTGGGTTTAACAGTATCCCCCTTTCAGATGCTTATGTACGGCTCTACTCGAATTGTTAGCACTGCTTTAACTCGTAAAGCACTGAGTGAGAATGGCTTCACTTTATTTTGGTTCGAGTACCATAAATATGTGAAGCATAGGCGCAATGACCCAATCACGTTGTGAAACATTTACTTTCTGAGGCATTCCTCGTCTCAGATAGCAGATAATGAAGAAGACCTCTCACGATGGCTCAGTGGCCGTGGTGTTCGGCTGCTAATGCCAAGGTCGCGGGTTCGATACCGGTGGCGAGGTTGCATTTTGATAGCCGCGAAATGCAAAAATGGGCCTGTGCTGTGCGACGTGAGTGCACTCTGAGGAACCCCAGCTGGTCTACGCTTATCTGGAATCCTCCATTCCTGATATACTCCGAGCCGCTTTGACGCGTTAGAACACACATAATACTATTATTACAATACAAAGAAATATACATATGTTTTCTTTTTAAAGAATTCGAACATTCTTTGTTGCACGCGAAGGTAATAAGCAATGAAAGGCGGGCATGTAGCAGCGGTGCGATACTTAGAAAAAAAATACTGATCACACAAAGAGGTAATTCGGAAATACATGCCCTCGCTGGGGTGTGATAAACGCCTAGAAAGGTGCTACTGAAATGAAATGTAACTGCGATGAAGTGATTTTGTGTGATGTAGATGCATTGACATTGTTTTGCTGATATATATAAAAAAATGCGAATCACTAGTGAGTAGCTTCTGTTCCCAGACTGCTGTATCTTGAATTCTCTGACGGGTGGCTTATATCTGTCTCTCACTGCCGCATACGAGGGAAGCCAACAATAACCGAAACCAAGGAACATAGGGGATGTCCTTTTTTTAAAAAAATAGGTGGTCGACATATATAATGCAACCGTTTGGTCGACATATATAATGCAACCGGCAAACCGTTTTTAGGGTGACAGAAAGATGTGTTGGCTGTATACACCTGCAAATACAAGGCAACTTCCGCTCATAGCAGGCGCATGCAGCGGTCCTGATGGCGCCCGCGTAAGCACTTTGCGCCGGAGAAATTCCCGATTGACACGAGCTTCAAGAGAGGCCTATTACTCGCCTGACGGGGACTCCGAAACTGCTGAAGCTGAAAGGTTATGTAGATAAAAAATCCATCAGGTTTTATTTTTACGTATCTCATTAGATAGAGTCTAGTATATATAGCCGGTATACATTAATTCTGAGTTCATTTGATTTCGCGGCTCTTGCGTAAATTTAAACCTTCTTGCCGCGGACAGTAAAACATCTCGCATTGAGCAAATCTTGCAGTGCTGTTTTATATGCTTATATCACAAAGGGAAGTAAACAGCAAAACAAGGTTGAATAAAAACCTATGTTCAAAATTTTTATAGTCTGAACCCGTTTGAACCGGTTCGACGCGATCCGGAGCGGTTCGAACCGGAACGGAATGTCGCTCCAGAGCCGAACCTGGAACTGAACCCGAAAGGCGTGAACCTGAACCTGAACCGAACCCAAAAAAAATTCCGGTTCGACACCCTGTTGGAGATAAAAAAAGACCTACATTCTGAGCAATAAAAAAAAAATTTCTTAGCGTGCCTGGCAATTTTCTACTCACACATGAAGCACATGTTCATATGTTATCCCATAATCCTGTGAGAAATGTGGCTGAAGAAAGAAAAGGTTGATGGTGTGCTGAAAGCGCTCCAGTTACAACATCATGTGGGAAGCGTGCTTCTGAGACCTCGTTTTCAGATAATCTTCCTCTCCACCATGCTTTCAAGTCTTCCCGGGGCCTTTAGCTTCTCAGGAGCCAGACATATCAATTTTTTCAGGACAGGATTTCTAACCATAGGTAGCATTACCAAGAATGCTCCTGTCAGGAGCCAGAAAAAGAAGACCAGCTTAGCGGGGTTCAGGAACAGACCAGCCCATGTTGTCCTTGCGCAACAGCATGTGCCACACATATTTATGTTGCTCCTCTCTCACACTCCACAGCCGGCACCAAGGCATCGTCTGTGAACGGCAACCTTAGTTCCTCCACAGTGTGGCATGGTGGGCACTACACTCGTCAAACAAAAAGCAAACAAGCCAACACAGAGCTTTCCCTTTTAGCTGGACAAGATTTTTAGTTGCAGAAACCTCCTGCACGCTCTATCCTAAGTAGTATTTAAAAAAAAAAATAAACGGTAGCTACAAATTGATTGCATTTGTTTCACAACTGCATTCATTTTGGTTTATTTTTATTCCGTATGTCCTATTTTCTGAATTTTTTCCTACATCACTAAAGAGCAATAATAAACACTTCTATGCAGAACTCTTTGTACTGACACTCACTGGACTGTAGGACTTTACTTATGTGCATTAGAAACAACAAAAAAAATTGCTAGGCTTACCGTGGGCACTCCAACACATCAACGATGAAAAACAAGGGCAAACAAAAGCAAATGGTTGCCTGTCACAAGGGCATAGCCACCAGTGCCGTATGAAGCGCAGTATTGTTGTCCCTCTCTGGCAAGGGCTGAATCCATCTACGATAACTTTCAGGCCATACAACTAGCCTCCCATGCCTAAACTGCGAGAGCTTACCAGACAAGTCCACAGAGAGCCTGTGTTGAACAGTAATATAGAGCACATGCTGCAGTTTTCTTCCAGGGATCAAATAGTACTGGCATAAACACAGGCTTCCTTCGTGCAAATGCAAAGGACGCTTGATAGCCTCAGGGCATTCGTTAAGGTGGGAAATAAAAATAAACAAGAAGAACAGTGCTCTGCCTGCACTGCCTATGGGCAGGGTACTATTGGCAAGGTGGGCAGGGCACTCAAGGCACAAGCTGCAAAATTAGTCATTACAGGAAAATAAAAACAAAAGGAACACCTAGTTCATACCCTTGCACGAGAAAGTTGTGACTAAACACAGAAAAGCAATCAGGTCATCTTAGCTTGGCTTGCGGGCTTGTGAAAAAAAAATAAAAGACCTACTTTGGAAGGATCTAAAAAGGTCCCTTGAAGATTTTCCGGTCAAAACTGGCAAACTGATATTTCCAAAGCGTAATCCAAGATATGCCCCAACACAACAATTTTTCGAAAGGGCAAACCGTTGTAGAGATATCGATGAGACTGAAACTCACTTTGCTTTCCCTTCGTCCTCCTTTAGACGCAGCTGCTCTCAGCTGCACAAGTGCTGCACACCTACCCAAAGCTACGCATGTGTGTCAGCCCTTTGTTTTGTTTTTAGTGCAATGCAAAATCCGCGTCTGCTGATTCAACCAGCCAGCAGAATGACGTAAACTCAGTCTCACTGCTGCCTGTCCAGCTTCCGCTCGCCATCCTTCAAACCTGTGACGTCACAACACTATGTAGAGTGCGCGTCCTACCATGCCTTTGCACTCACCGTACACACTGCGCTTTGGGTACAACGTGTGCAGCTGATCCCAATTACCGTCAGTGCCGTCAGCTCCTATACTCAGGCTTCTTCTCCCTCAGTTGTGGACTAGCAGGCCATAGGGGGCGGGGAGGGGGGTGTTATGATTCCCCAGATGACCCTGCCCCCTGTCCTTCCCACCACTGAGGGTCCCCCCCCTTCCCCCTCCGCACAGCAAAGTGCACAGCTGTGCACATAGGTAAAACCTATTGCTGTTCAGTGGCAGAACCGGAGCTCTGTCTCACGTTGCGCCATTGAGCTAGAAATTTTTCACAGGACATCCACAATCCCGAAGGAAAGTTGCATAAAGCAAAACTTCACTGCCATTGCAGACGCTCTCCATGATGCATGGAGCCAGAGATGGTCAGGGCATAGTTCTCAACCTGACCATTATGCGCAATAAATTTCAACATTTAGGACCTGTTCTGTGGGTCTGTTAAACCTTGAATTCTTGTAGCCATGTTGAAGAGGAGGAATAACCGCGAACTTGGACGAAACTTAAGAACATTCTGTCTTCTTCTCGTGCTTAAGTCTCGTCCAAGTTCGCAGTTATTCCTCGTCTCCAACATGTCAGACCAACTGGCCCAAAGCTTCCCCTTGTTGAACCTTGTAGCCATGTCCATAAATACTCTGCATTTTGCTGCTCCGCATAAACTTCTAAATCGCAGCACGTCTAGTCAGACGTGACTTATTTTTTGATGTGCTCAATGAAATCAATTAAAGCCCAGTACATGAGCCCTACTGCTTGCAACCTTAATATCTTAGTATCTATACGACAGCCTCCACTCTGCCATCATGTCGGAAAAGTCATACTTGAGCTGTTTTCACAGTTTTCCGTCCTTATTATGTTGGGAAATAACAGGCTGGAAGGGGCTACCATAGACTAGACTCCCATGAAACAAAGAACAGTAAATACAGACCTGTCATAGTACAGAATGCTATACCATTTTTATCAGTGGCCATAAATATTGCTCTAGAGCACAGCCAAGAGCCAACAGCTGGCCAGAGAGAATAGCCAATAAAGTTATAGTAGAACAAAAAAAAAAAAAAACCCTCCTAAGCGCAATACAACCAATGCAATGAAGAATTCTGACTTTAACAGACCACAAGGCAATTGTGAAATTAGAACAGACAATGCTGCATGCTGAAACTTCATCACTAATTATGCATTTCCACCACATAGTCACATTATAGCACATGCAGTTTAGCTCTCCGGTCATTACTGTCTCTTGTCAAAAGAGAAAAAAAAGAAAGCCTCGTTACTTCTTTCTAAGAGAAGCTTTTACAACAGAGTAAAAATGTAGCTGACTTTGTGTGAACAAGCAGAAAGGTGAAACAGCAGCAGCTCTCACAGATGGCCACACGTTAATAGTTTTGTTCCCATGCGAGTCTCCATGAGTTAATGCATTATGCCTTGAAACAGCGTTGTATTAGCACTAAGGATAACAGACTGGTTTGTATAGGTTGAGGACACTAAACTAACACTGTGTTTTAACAAAACAAAAACCAACCTTCAGCAGTTTTTTTTTTAAAGTTGTGCTAGTTTTCAAAACCTCACTAATGACAGCATGCAGCTTCTACAACTTTCTATATCCAGTGCATCTAGCACAGACTACTTTTATCAACAAGATACTCCATAGGTGAATAAATGCAGCTCAAGAGGTTATCATGTCTTCAACGCTGCTGATACAGAATTAGGAACTTTAGAACTTTCAACTGTGCCGCAAAAACAAGATTCCAAAATTGGCAGTCAACATCATTTAAAACAGCATCAAACACAAAAGCCAAGAACACAGCTGTACAAGCAATGGGAACAGTAGAACAGAGACAAACCGTAATAAGGCAAGGCAGTCAACCTTTTCCTTCTTGTGGTGGTTAACGTACAAGGCACTGCGCAGTAGTTCAGAGGTGCCATAAAAGTTACAGGTGGCAGGCTATTACTCTTTAATGTGTCTCCATGCCAGCAGGCAGCAATACTACGCAGTCGCAATCTAGACTAGGTTAAAAGAAAGATGTAGCCATTCAAGGTTCGTGATCAATTTCTGACACAGCACATACAGAAAACACTTCTCAGCACATTCATTTATACTACCTGAGCGTTTCAAAAACATCACCAGTACACTGAACTACCCTCATGGGTGCAACTCGGACCCATTCACATGCAACAATGAATTAAAATTTTCTCGCCAAATTTCTCCCTCAATAAAGAATTTCTCTCTCGAAATTTCTTCCTTGAGATTTTCACAGCTGCCCTCCTCTCCTGCTTAGCAGGACCACTGTCTACACACAAAATGCATACTATTGTTCATCTTGAAATTAAGTGCGAACATGGTGATTCATGCCGTCTTCTTACACTGAGGCCAGACATGAGACGAAAGTTCAGAAAGTTCAGTTAAGAGTCATTTCGCCATCCGTGAGAAATGACACAATAATGAGAAAGCAGAAGACACACACACACAACACGCAGTGCTGGCTTGCAGCTTAAACAGTCCGAACTGTGTATGCCATAAACTTCCATACGCTTCCGGGCACAGAAACTTCACACCGCCAGGGCGAAATGAGAACCATGACATACTTCTTTAGGTTCAAGCCAGACTTGCTCTAGTCAATACAAATCAGTCAAAGCATTTTTTGGTCTGGCTGAAAAACAAACAAGACTAAAAACAAGAACCAGCAGTACTTCATCTACCTTCTACACCGAGCCTAACCTCATGAAGAACATTTGCCTTATCTAAGCTAAATCGCAACCAAAAAGATATTCTCGTGTGATCATTCTACACATAGATTTCGAAACACGTGTGTTTTACAAGAAAGAAGGAAAAACAGCAACACACAGAAGAAAGCTGCCATTGTTTTCTCACAGTGTGCAATGTACGCAGCCAGTCTGGAAAAGTGAAGTAGATTGTTGGGCGAGTCCAAGGCTTCCAAGCAAAGCCTTCAACAACTAAAATGCACTTTATATCATGCGCCACTCAGCTAATGAAGCATCCTTGCTTCCAATGCCACCGCATTCCCACGCATTTTTTAAAAATGTTTAGTAAATGTACGCAAACCAGGGTCAAATCAAGGTCATCATGCAAAGGGTTACAAGAAGCAATGCACAAGGGAGAAGCAGCAGGTGAGGATCAAGTAACTGCAGATCTGCTGAAAGATGGCGAAGATACTGCATTCGAAAGCTTGCAATCCTTAATACCTAATACTTTGTGACATCAAGAACATACGACAACCATGGAAGAATACTAACGCAGTATAAAAATCCTTGAGGAAATTGATGTCAGAGACTTGCGCCGAGTTTCTGTGCAATGCAGTGCACCCGTCTTTAGGCTCCTGAGTGAACATGAACCCATTTGATGAGGGCGGATGGTGAAGATACTGCATTAGAAAGCTTGCAATCCTGAATACCTAATACTTTGTGACCTCAAGAACATACGACAACCATGGAAGAATACTAACGCAGTATAAAAATCCTTGAGGAAATTGATGTCAGAGACTTGCGCCGAGTTTCTGTGCAATGCAGTGCACCCGTCTTTAGGCTCCTGAGTGAACATGAACCCATTTGATGAGGGCGGATGGTGAAGATACTGCATTAGAAAGCTTGCAATCCTGAATACCTAATACTTCGTGACCTCAAGAACATACGACAACCATGGAAGAATACTAACGCAGTATAAAAATCCTTGAGGAAATTGATGTCAGAGACTTGCGCCGAGTTTCTGTGCAATGCAGTGCACCCGTCTTTAGGCTCCTGAGTGAACATGAACCCATTTGATGAGGGCGGATGGTGAAGATACTGCATTAGAAAGCTTGCAATCCTGAATACCTAATACTTCGTGACCTCAAGAACATACGACAACCATGGAAGAATACTAACGCAGTATAAAAATCCTTGAGGAAATTGATGTCAGAGACTTGCGCCGAGTTTCTGTGCAATGCAGTGCCCCTCTCTTTAGGCTCCTGAGTGAACATGAACCCATTTGATGAGGGCGAATGGTGAAGATACTGCATTAGAAAGCTTTCAATCCTGAATACCTAATACTTCGTGACCTCAAGAACATACGACAACCATGGAAGAATACTAACGCAGTATAAAAATCCTTGAGGAAATTGATGTGAGAGACTTGCGCCGAGTTTCTGTGCAATGCAGTGCCCCTCTCTTTAGGCTCCTGAGTGAACATGAACCCATTTGATGAGGGCGGATGGTGAAGATACTGCATTAGAAAGCTTTCAATCCTGAATACCTAATACTTCGTGACCTCAAGAACATACGACAACCATGGAAGAATACTAACGCAGTATAAAAATCCTTGAGGAAATTGATGTCAGAGACTTGTGCCGAGTTTCTGTGCAATGCAGTGCACCCGTCTTTAGGCTCCTGAGTGAACATGAACCCATTTGATGAGGGCGGATGGTGAAGATACTGCATTAGAAAGCTTTCAATCCTGAATACCTAATACTTCGTGACCTCAAGAACATACGACAACCATGGAAGAATACTAACGCAGTATAAAAATCCTTGAGGAAATTGATGTCAGAGACTTGCGCCGAGTTTCTGTGCAATGCAGTGCACCCGTCTTTAGGCTCCTGAGTGAACATGAACCCATTTGATGAGGGCGGATGGTGAAGATACTGCATTAGAAAGCTTTCAATCCTGAATACCTAATACTTCGTGACCTCAAGAACATACGACAACCATGGAAGAATACTAACGCAGTATAAAAATCCTTGAGGAAATTGATGTCAGAGACTTGCGCCGAGTTTCTGTGCAATGCAGTGCCCCTCTCTTTAGGCTCCTGAGTGAACATGAACCCATTTGATGAGGGCGGATGGTGAAGATACTGCATTAGAAAGCTTTCAATCCTGAATACCTAATACTTTGTGACCTCAAGAACATACGACAACCATGGAAGAATACTAACGCAGTATAAAAATCCTTGAGGAAATTGATGTCAGAGACTTGCGCCGAGTTTCTGTGCAATGCAGTGCCCCTCTCTTTAGGCTCCTGAGTGAACATGAACCCATTTGATGAGGGCGGATGGTGAAGATACTGCATTAGAAAGCTTGCAATCCTGAATACCTAATACTTCGTGACCTCAAGAACATACGACAACCATGGAAGAATACTAACGCAGTATAAAAATCCTTGAGGAAATTGATGTCAGAGACTTGTGCCGAGTTTCTGTGCAATGCAGTGCCCCTCTCTTTAGGCTCCTGAGTGAACATGAACCCATTTGATGAGGGCGGATGGTGAAGATACTGCATTAGAAAGCTTTCAATCCTGAATACCTAATACTTCGTGACCTCAAGAACATACGACAACCATGGAAGAATACTAATGCAGTATAAAAATCCTTGAGGAAATTGATGTCAGAGACTTGTGCCGAGTTTCTGTGCAATGCAGTGCCCCTCTCTTTAGGCTCCTGAGTGAACATGAACCCATTTGATGAGGGCGGATGGTGAAGATACTGCATTAGAAAGCTTGCAATCCTGAATACCTAATATTTCATGACCTCAAGATGGCGGACCCTTGAG
The DNA here is from genome assembly GCF_055824585.1 of Amblyomma mixtum. Classification (NCBI taxonomy): domain Eukaryota; kingdom Metazoa; phylum Arthropoda; class Arachnida; order Ixodida; family Ixodidae; genus Amblyomma; species Amblyomma mixtum. The sequence goes on from NC_143013.1 coordinate 106,870,975, forward strand.
CATGCATGCAGCCTGGGGTGTTGTAGATGGACCCGAAGATAGTAAGCGCTTTTGAGTGAACAACTAGGGTTTTGCCACAAGTAGGATGGATCCCTAGACTGCTTACAGTGGTAGCTCAGCATGGACAGAAGAGACAAACGATATAGAAGCAGGCAGGGAAGAAGAACAAGAAATTATGCGGGAATCAATTTCTGGTGTGACTGGAGAACCGAATTACGCAGAAAGAACTCCTTAGATGAGAGGGTGATCATGAGAATAAAACTATTTTAGAGCTGTTAATATCCTTCCTGAAAAAGGGGTCAGTCATCACGGTGTGGACACTAAAAGCAGAAAAATACGAAGTTGTGCTTGTGCATGTGATGCATTACCGCAGTGCCTGAGGCGCTGACGACATAAGAACTGCCTGTTGGCATGTTTGTAGGTGGTGCTAAAGTCAGAACATTGAGTGGAGAGACGAGATTAGGAGAATCTGTGGGACCAGCGGGGTTGTGAGTGGCGCAAAAGTGGGCTAATCAGAGTTCGTTACGAGACAGAGAAAACGCCTTTAATGAAATGATATGTCTGGTCTTAAGAAACACCAGGAAAACGGATGTGATTAAGGAGAGCTGCCTAATACATGGGTAGTGCAGCAAGCCAGTTCCCAAAATAAGGCGGTTTAAAGCAGGGATTTGTGACATAATGAGACTCAGCGAGGGTGACCTGTGTTGCGAAGAGGACACAACATCTGATGAACTTTAGGTTAGATCAACATGAAATGTGCTGGAACTGCTCATTAAAATGTGCAGAAGAGAGACTAAACTATCTGGAAATGGCACTTACACTAAAGCAACACATCCTGAAAGTGAAATTTTCTTCCGATGCATGGAAGGGCACTGGATGCCTTTGTACACTTTAACGCAAGGAGGTGATGTTCGCACTGTTATCAGCAGGAGCTCTGACACGCTCCACAAATCAAAGCCACTGTCCAAGACATTGCCATGGACCTGCCGGTATTAGATGACTAATTCGCGCACTAGCTGTACAACACTGTCAGTAAGCTCAGATTCGTTACCAATAAGGTGGGCAACACCTGAGGTAATGCCGTTTACTAAAAGAGCTGTGTTGGCATATATCATTTTTGACTGGGGATAATTAAAAAATTTTGGGGCATTCCCTGTAGTTCAGGCATGTCAAACATGCGATAGGTTATGCAACTGTGTCATTAAATGAGACACGTTGCTAGGCAATGCTCTACACTACATTTTGTGGTAGGGTTTCACTTCACAGCCGCAGAAAAATGCCAAACAATCCACTATATGTGTGACAATAAAAAAAAGGGGGAAACCTCCAGAACCAAGACAGAAAATAAAACCAAAGACCTGCAGGCCTCCACCACAACCAGCCGGCTGATCAAGCGGTTAATACGGCAGCCAGCCAGCACGGGACGAACAAGTCACAACCAAAAAAAGTACAGCACCAGTTCCGAGCGGCTTCAGGTTAAAGTGCAACACGAGAGCACCCAGTCACCACCGCCCGGCCCGTCCCTCTCACCTGAACACCCCAAGCGTTCCCTGCACCCCACAAGCACAAAGCAGCAGCAGTGGCTGCAGCCTCGAGAAGAAGAAGGGTCCCCCCGCGTCCAAAGGGAGGCCGTCCCTCTTTCTCCTCTCCCGTCAGGACTCACCAGGCTGTGCTCAGCCCCCCCAAACTGGAACAACACTCCTGGGGGAAGAAGGGAGGGTGAAAAAAAAGAGGGAAAAAGGGAAATTAGCAGGTTCCCCACCCTTGCCCACACCATGGAAACATACGTATGAGGGGTAACAGCAAAGAAATCATGAGAGAAACACACAGAATCACAGTAAAAAGAATGAAGACTGAATTCACAGCTTGCCAGGATCAGTGTGACCAAGCCTGAACCACCCAAAGTGAACAGGGGAAGGGAAAACCTCGGAGTGCTTGCCAAGGACTTATCAAAACATTGGCAAGCACCCCAAAGGCTTTCCGCTCCCCTGTTCACTTTGGGTCTGTCAAGAAACCAGCAGCCTATACTCTCTCTAAAAGTGAAACAGTAAGAACAACATGAAATAAAAAGTATCGGCTGGGTCAATGATGCTCATGTGTCACAGCCTTTACGATGCAAAGCTAACAATGAGAAAGATGTTGCCAGTATTCCCCGAGAACCCAGGCGAGAGATCGGCTGCAAGAGCAGAGGTCGGTTTGGGAACTACAGTTATAGGGCTTGTGCGAACTACACGAGGCAGATGAGGAACTTGCAAGCCACTTGGGGCATGAGAAAGCGCATAGTGCAATGTCCTTCTGTACTCCTATTGTCTCCAGTTAAGTTGCAAATACACCGTTATTAAGCTGCGCAGACATGTTTCGAAATTTTACCACAACACCGTATCTGTGATCTCGCTTGATAGCTGATAAGCTCCAAAGCTTTGGGTGCAGCACAAAAACATTTTGAGGCAGAGCAGCATCACGTAGTGGTGCCGACAGGCACGTAGGCAGTGAGCCAGATAAAAGCTTCGAAAACAATCTTTTTATTGAGGGAACCTGTGCCCTCAAAAGAAGGAAGCTCGGCGGCAGTGATAGCGAGACACGCAGTCGGCAGCCATCGGAACAAGAACGGCCATAAGGCCTCAGTGCACTCAACTTAAACGTTAACCGCAGCTTTTTAGACAATGCACTTATGACAATCCTGAACGACCCCAAATGTCACAAGAACAGCCACGCATGGTAGCAATCCTCTGTGGACAGTCTAGACACATCCATAGAGCATACACGAGATAACCCAACCCACGCGACGAACAGAAAATGATAAGGTCGTGAGCTGCCAGCGGTAAACAAAGAACCCCCTTTAAAACATTACTGAATGTCACGGTAGTATAGCACGTGATGAAATAACAAATGCTGCGAGGAAACTACAAGCGACTGCAGTGACCACTAGTGACACAAAGGCAGAATACTCGCATGGTTATGCTTTTCAGCTGCACAGGAAAGAGGAAACATATGAACAGCATGTTGCAGACAGAACAGGGGGCGACACAACAGATAAAGTGCACCGCACATGTGATGTGTGGCTGTGTGTGATAATAAAGACTTGAAAACAGCCTGTGCTTGTGTTGTAAATGGTACTGTGGTGGGCCCTGCACAAAACCAAGCCACAGCAGCAAAGAACCGCAACAAACCAAAGAGAAATTAGACATGAAGCAATATAAAACCACCCTGTATTAACAACGTTTAAGCCACTACACCTCACCAGCACTAAAATTTTACACAACATGCCACCAAAACCAAGAAAAAAAATAAGGATGCCACAATTTTCACTTGGAGACTCCAACTACACAAATTCAGCTCTGCAAATTTCCCCGATTTTAAAGCCGCAATAGTTCTGGAAACACAAAATCAGCACCACACATGTAAACTATGCACAGATTTCAGCAGTGAAAAAGTTTCAGGCGAGAGTAGGTGGCGCCAGAGCGCATGAACCACCCGTTTCGTCACCAAATTTTCTCCTCAAAAAGACTCATAGTCTCACCACACCAACAGCTTGCAGTTGGCTGGAGAAAATCTATACCTGTTCCCTTCTCAAAGTTGTTGCATAAACCACATCGGTACAGACCCAACCACACTTGTCTAGAGTGCTCGAATAGTGCTGCGCGGAGGAAATAAAGCGAAATTCTAAAGCAGATACTGACTTTCACTGATGATACTTGAGCCAAACAGCCATGCAGACTGTCCAGGCACGAGCGCTTTGCCCCTAGCAAATAAGCTGCAATAAGATTTCACTTCATTAGCTTCGCAGCACATTACACGAGCACTCCAGAAAAGAGTGATTGGGTTCGTAAATAACCTGATATTTGTACCTGTAACATGCACTTAGAAACGTAGTTATAGTTTGTAATACAATATGTGCAAATGAGAATCGCAGAAACTATCACTTGCATGTAGTGCTTGTTCTGCAACTGGAACTTCTTGAATACCAGCCAACAGGTGTGGCTGCAATCAAGTGCGTGTTAGCTAGCTATAAAACCTGGAATGAGGCAAAAATAAAAAATGGCTATCTGCACAGCTGCGAGCGGTAGTTTGGAGACGTCTCCTCTAAAAAAAGCATTATAGGGGGTGGCTAGTTAATATCCATGTACCATCAGCGTGAAATAAAACACAAACAAGACAACTGAAATACAAGCAAAAAAAAAAAAAATTAGCAGCTGAAAAGGAAATATAGGCGTGGGTGTATTAACTCTTTCAAACCGTGGTCTTCGATGCGAAAATCAGTCGCTCTAGTATTCTGCCTCCCAAGTGTAATATGTTCCAGTTTTGCCGTCGATATTTTGATTCTCCTGTTTGTGTTTCATTTGACGCTGAAAGCACAATATAATCCAGCACACACCACACCAACAATGGCTGCCAACAACAGTTAAGTTGAAACTGCCGTTCTCCGACATCTCTTGTACCTTGACAGTGTGGCAGTAAAAAAGATAAGATAGCCCGCGAAAGAGGGCAATACATGTTCGATTAATCAGCAAGAGACTTTGCCGTCCTGGTTAGCACCCACCTATGCCGTCTTTTCGTAACTCCGGCGGTTTTACTGAAAATTTTGAATTGGTAGCCACAGTCCCCTTTCTATACCACAACAAACCGTTTTTGAATATACCATGTGGAACCATTTTGAATCAATGAAAACAGCAAACCGCAAGAACAGTTTTCTGGCGGGCTAGTTGGTGCTTTTCGTTCATGATTAAACTGCGCGAAGAAAACACGTACACACACTGAGCGCAGAACTTCCAACTTTTATTTCGAAAAACGCTTTGGGCATTACCTTTTATACGCTCTAAACAACCACCACGTTACACAGCTGGGATAAAAACAGGCAAGTATTGACAGTTACGTGTACACGATACGCAGACCCGCCAGAGCGCCAATCTAAACTGCACCAGTGTGTGGAAGCTTACGCACCATTGATACCTAGATACAAGGGGAAAAAAAAGGGAAACTGGAAGATAAAGATCCTAAAAGTGAAGATAACACCAAAGAGGGCATCAACAAAACGCTGTATTACTAGCGCAACCTACTCAGCAAAATAACAATAAACCTTCACCGTTTATTGCTATTACTGTTGGTTCCGCGTCTCATCCCATTTTGTTGAGTAGGTTGCGCTAGTAACTGTCATTACTTATCTGTTTTTTTATCCCAGCTGTGTCATGTGGTGGTTGTTTAGAGCGTATAAAACGTAATGCCCGAAGCGTTTTTCGAATAAAAGTTGGAAGTTCTGCGCTCAGTGTGTGTACGTGTTTTCTGTCTCTGTCCGTGTTTTCTTCGCGCAGTTTAATCATGAGCAAACCGCAACCACAACTCAGTTTGTGGAGAGGGGCGACGCTTTGCGTGATGCAGTGATCACGCCACAAACATTACTCAGAAAACACTTGTATATGCGTTGAATGCTGAAATTGCAACTGAAAACAATGAGTTCTTTAATAGAATGCAAATCAAGAATCCTTTAGACAACCTAATACAAGCCTCAAAATTTTCTTACTAAACCAGGTGTTAATATGCGGGGAATGTTTGCAACTTGAAAAGTGCAAAGTTGCCCACAAAAATTATCTGAGCTGAGGGCATGGAAACAGCGCATTTTAAAACAGATCTGTGGCCAAATGAAATGTGACACGGCCGCCAAACATGGTGGAACTAATAAGGGAACGAGAGAAAAACCTACAGTATAAGTTTCAGTAGACAACGACTACCTTGGAAAACCCCCGCAGCTATTGTTTCACAGCTACAAAAAACAAAAGTGAAATACTGGACATGCAACTTCAAGCAGGCAGGGTACTACAAGAAACGCATTCAAATGAATAAAAGCTAACTGGCTAGGATGAAGAACCTCCTGACTTAAGTTAGAAAGACTGTAAAAAGACCGAAGGGATATGGGAGAGGCCTTTGCCCTGTGGTGAACACAATTAGGCTGATGGTGATGATGAAAAAGACTGGAAGAAGCATTCAGTTAAATTGAAGAACCAATAGATAGGTTTACAGGGATTTAGCGTCTCAAAACGACTCAAGCTTTGAGAGACGCTGTAGTGAAGGTCTCCGGAAATTTCGACCACCTGGGGTTCTTTAACGTGCACTAGCATTGCAGAGTACACGGGCCTCTAGAATTTCGCCTCCATCGAAATTAGACCGCTGTGGCCGGGATCAAACCCGCATCTTTCGGGTCAGCGATAAATCAATAAAACTACGGTACTGCAGCACTGCTGTACGAAGCAATAGCGTGTACATATCACCAGCCTTCTCTGTACCCAGTACCCGAGTGATACACGTTTTAAGGTGAGCTATTGTCAAACACTGTTAGCACTTCTTCACAGTTTCGTTAGTTGATTGTAATGATGTACAGGAGCTGCTCAAATAGGGGATATTCCAAATTCCGCAAGTGCGCTCTCCCGCATAACAATTTTTCCCCAGACAAGATGGCTGACCGCACGTTTCCAGCTGAAACAAAGCAAGAAAGACTAGTTTTTTGTTTGATTCTCTAAAATGTATTTCTTACATTCTATCTACACCCTTAGCGTCTGTCCTGTAGCTCACGCAGTTTTTTTACAGACAGGTCGGCCATCTAGTCTTTGGCAACATAGTTACGTGGGAAAACACCCTCGCAGAATTTTAAATATCCCCTATTGTCATTTCATATGGTTCTATTCGATTTGCTAAGCTGAATACTTTCGCTTCCAATGATTTGGGGCTGGCATACCAAAATAACTGTCAGTTGGCACAGACGACACTAGGAAATAGCAAGGGAAAAAAATAAAAAAATAAAACTAAACTTTTTAAAGAACTTCAATCTTTCAGTGTGCACTCAACATGTAATAAACAGTAGAAAAAAAAAAATGTTATTCTTTGCAGATATTGGCACATTACATTAATACTGAGTGGCTTAACTAAAAATAACAAGGATTTATGACTGATTTAAAAGCGACCTGACATTACCAGGCCGTTGGAAAAAAAACAGCATGAAAACATGACGAATGCAGAAAGAACAGACACCACAAGGGCCGACTCGAAACTTTTTGCACTGTTTTTTTCACAAGACGCTGTTGTACCAACTAGCTAAAATGTCAGTGTGACCAAGTTACCGGAGTAATTTTCATAGCACATGGACATGGCACAGCACTTTTAGGAACCACCGTTTGGCCAGCTACATGTGACTGGAAGTTTTGTCTGTCTCAAGAAAGGCAAGCCTTTCTGCTTGTAAACATTCCCTGCCTAGAGCACAATCTCAACACGTCAGCATTTCTCTACTGATACAGTTTTCACTTCTTTCTGGGCTGCGCTTGCGAAAAAAGGAACTAAAGATAGAACTTCGGTCTGTTCACACGGTGATAACCTACAAAGGGTGAAAAGAAAGAAAAAAGCTGGCGGACCTTCCAAGCCTCACAATGGCCCTGACATCTCTTATTGGACAATGTGTGTCAACACAGAGGTGATAACGGGAAGGACCGTACGTGCCATGTTGCACGCGCATTGCGTCTGGGTTTTCCAGACTGAGCACACACTCACACCTCAGCCCGGCCTCTCTTCCCGCCTCAAAACTAACACTTCGTTAGTTTGTTAGAAAAAACAAAACAGCAATGAAACAGCTATGAATTACCAGTGTCCACATAAGGAGCTGAACTTCAGAAGACCTACATGACCAGCTGATATCACAGAAAGCCACTATTTCCCACTACCCACAACCTGATAACCAGTCAGCTAAAATTGTAGTAATTAGCAACTAAAGCCCATTATTCGGGACCATCTATGCCACAGCCACAGGTTGAATGAGAAGATGGTGCTGGTATCTGCCTGTTAAAGGGACACTGAGGAGAGCACTATTAATATTTTTTTTATAGAAAAATCCGATAGTTCGGCATTTCATGGCTTTGTTGCCACTTGGCCGGCAGCGAAAGATGCATTTATTTGTAAGAAATTTGGATTCGAAGTTGAAAAAGTTTTTCCCGCCGCTCTGATTCAAACTTGGGATTCTCCTATGACGACACAGGACTAAGTGACGTGAAACATGACGTAACGCAGACTCCGTGATTTCTGGCGGCTATGCAGTGCGGCCCAGCAGCAGCCGAAAAGAAAGCTACCGCCGGCCGCACATTGAAGGCATCTATCACTATTGCGGCCGTCGCTTCGTTTACGTTTGCACCGGCGTTTTGCCAGCGTTACAATGGATCCTGTTCTCGAAGTCGTCAACGAAGTTCTCGCAAATAGACACCTTTAGCATACCGTGTACCTTGTTACCGTTAGCGGAATACCGGGAGCCCCCATACGTGAGCAGGCGCTGATTGGTCCCGGCGCTGCAGGAGTGCGCATAGCTATCGGGTACGTGGCGGGCGACGTCAAGGAGATCTGCGCATGCATTTGCTGCGCCTCAGTGATTCGTGATTCTCGTGTCCTAGTGTTGCTAGAACTATTGGTTCTAGCAACACTGTTTTGTCCTATGACGTCATGAAGCTTGTACTTGCGAGTTTGGCCTGTGGCGGCGATACCTGTATTTTGGTTCTTGCTCTTTTCTACGTTACAAGAGCTTTGTTGTCAGTATGAGTGGCGTTTTTGTAATCAGGAGCTGGAATTCTGTCGATGCAAGTCAACTTCAATTTCTCCTCAGTGTCCCTTTAAAGTAATGAACAGGGCCACAAGCATAACAAACTATTATAAAAATGTGTCAAAAGGGAAGCATAAAAATAAACCAATACTGACCTGCAAAAAAAAAAAAAAATTAAGGCAGAGGCAAACAATAAATCTTTAAAAACATTGACAATGACCTCACAAGCACAATAAAATCACTAAATCACACTGCGTGCACTTGAATAGGAGATTCAGTTGTTATAGCATTTAGTAGGCTAGTTGGTACTGGCTTCCAAAATTCATAACTATTACGGATTAAAAGATGCAGGCGTGACACAAGGACACAGGACAAATGCTAGACTAGGGTTGGTCTTGCCTCCTTGCGTCACGTCTTTTAATCAGCTAATAACCATGAATTTCGTAAGCTGACTAGTCAAGCATGAATGGAACACAAAGGAACTAGGAGTCGGGGCTCCAGTATATTTCAAACAAAATACCAAAGGAAGACAAAGAATGAGCATCATTTGTAGAGAAGGTACTCAAAATGAGACTAGTTTTGCAGAGGGGATCATGCAAGCGATGGTAGGTACCTACAGTCTTGCAATACGGGAACAATGCGTTGACTCACAGTGCAAGAAAAAAATCTAGAACCCTTACCAGAAAGCACAAATAGGCCACATGAAGGACAGTGTGGCGAAAATATGTTATAATATGTTATAAATATGTTATATGGTTAAATATGTTATATGGTAGCTTTGTAAGACCTACTGTCTTATAGACAAAGCTACCAATGTGATGGGTACTTATTTGGCACGTGACGGAAACTACCAGCCATGAACGACTACTGGATGCAAAAAAAAAGAAACAGGGAAGAATTCTATGATAATTCAAAGTACTTTAATCACTGAAGTAAATCCATATTCCTTAAAATAGAATGCTGCAAAGCAAAATTATGACCACGAGCACACGGCATCTGTAGGCTGCCAGGTATTCCAAGGAAAGGATAGAGGAGATATCATTAGAATGCCACCGTATCCATACAGATGTAGAGATTAGCCCTTTATATGATTCTACGAAGTGGCGTAAGACCAGCAGACATACCTGACGTTCTATTTTGGAATATGAAAAAGCTTTGAAAAACCCTTCCACTGAAGTTCTTGAGGCCACAGGCTACTTGGTTTGTTGGAAACTAACCACGGTGCATAAATTCATGTGCTGTATCCCACCCTAGCACTCTGTGGACAGAAATATTTACTGCGTTTGTACCTTTTTAAGGCAACGAAGTTGATGCAAGTGAGAGGCTTGTCCTTTTCCTTGACTTCAGCCTCATCCTTATTGAATTCTCAGAGAGAAAGACTTTGGGAGCACTACCGGAAGCTGAGAAGCCAGCAACCTGGTTGTCACTACAACTTTAAATTGGTTGGCTACATAATGCAAAGACGGCAGAAGCTTCACATGTGGTGCACGTTTCTCACTCACAAAAACCTTCAAGGTATATTGCTACCTATCATAAACACACCTATGTAGGCACTTTTGAAAGGCCAATAAAGCCCACAGGAAATGCCTTACTGACAAGGCCTGTATGAGCAATAAACACTCGGCTCCCTGATAAGAACGTCCTACAGCTGCTTCATTCCATGTAGTGTCTGCACTCTCAACCAAGGCAGTGACGCACCAACAAGTAGTAAACCAGTACACTTCTCGACTGGAACATTACAACCATTTGGGAAGGTGTCCGCACACATTTCAAGCAGACCAGATTTCATCCTGGCAAGCAGTTTTGTGAACGGGGTAAAGCCTAACAAACTATCAAAATTTTGGCAGCTGTTAGCTCCTCTTAACTTAGCCCAGTCACCCTGCAGCAAAGTGGCAAGCCTGTGGCAAGGCAATAATTCTTGCTTTGCTTTCCTTAAATCCTTTCACAGCGTTGAGATTACAGTGCCGTAGTGCAGCTGTGCGCGTGAACGCAGACCATAATCCCAGGGCGCACCGGCGCTTCCTTATTTGCCTCCTTGGCAATGCTTGCTCAGCCCTAGCGGCTGAGTAACCACTGGCCCTGCCTCTTTTTTGCAGCACTAGTATTTTCATCGTTTCCTCCTTCCACCTCGCTCAAAACAAGCAAAGCTGCTCTCCGTCTACACCTACTGTTCTTTCCTCTCAAGGCAAGACTTCTGAACCAACAGTGCCTTCCTCTATGCATCAGCAGTGCTGATGCCTTTCAACAACAAAAAAAAGTAGAAGCTATAAAAAAATTCAGTGCCATGTCAAGCTTGCCTTTGCATGAGTCATCATCATCATCATCAGCCTGACTACACCCACTGCAGGGCAAAGGCCTCTCCCATGTCACTCCAATTAACCCTGTCCTTCGCCAGTTGCGGCCACCGTATCCCTGCAAATTTCTTAATCTCATCCACCCACCTAACTTTCTGCCGCCCCCTGCTACGCTTGCCTTCTCTTGGAATCAACTCCGTTACCCTTAAGGACCACCGGCTATCTCGCCTACGCATTACATGCCCTGCCCAAGCCCACTTCTTCCTCTTTATTTAGACTAGGATGTCATTAACCCGTGTTTGTTCCCTCACCCACTCCACCCGCTTCCAATCTCTTAACGTTACACCCATCATTTTTCTTTCCATAGCTCGCTACGTTGTCCCTAACTTAAGCTGAACCCTCTTCGTCAGCCTCCACGTTTCTGCCGCATAGGTTAGTGCCTCATGGTTGGGTGGAACAAAATGAGATACTCGATGCCAATAAAATACCTCACTCTGACTACATTAAGTGGAGAACAATGATGATACAAAAAAGGATTCTTTTTTACGGCGTTGCCAACGTTTTGTTTGTAGGCACAGTCAGTGACCAGACATGGACTCAGTGTGCCTTCCTGTCCCTGCATAACAGGTTACAACATACTTCAACGTGCACAAGCCACAACAAACAGGGGGCACTGCACAGCGCAAAAAATTGGAGGGAACACTTAAGATCCACCTTAAGGGTATGATGCGATAGCGTTAATCGGTTAATGCCCATATAACCGGGGAGCTTTGCTTGAGCTGGTTCAAAATAATGCTGCTTGTTTTATCCTGTCCAACTTTAACCGTACCGCAAGCGTACCAAGCATGAAAGCTAATCTTTCTTTACCTCTTTTAACATCCCGCCGGCAGACAATTTGTTTGAGCCTTTTTCATACACTATACCATCACCCCATGCTATGTGATGCCCTCATTTTGTCCTCCAGATATGCATCAAAAACCACATTGACCATCGTCACAAAGTTGGCATTGAAACATGCAACACTGTAACTGTATTTCAGTCTTTCTTCCCTCATACATCACGTGAATGGAAAGCCTTCCCGCAGATATCGTCGACATAAGTGATAACCAGCATTTTCGTTCAGCACTAGCTAACATTGTATAACAGGAGTATGACAATGCTTTGTTTTGTAACATGCATTGCATCTGTTTATGTATTTTCTTGTTTTGTAACCACTCCCCTCTTTAATGCCTTTGGCCCTGAGGGTTCAATAAATGACAATGAAAATGAAGTGAAAAAATTGGTGTTCTCTACTAAAACATTCATAGATCTTTGGAGGTCCTCACACAACTCCTGATGCAGTGGTGCAGGGGTTAAGCAATGCCCCACTGCCCTGCAATGGCAGGTGCAGCCACCAGGCAGGACTTGTGTGATCCAGAGCTCACGACCAATCATTAATTTGACTGCCACCTGCCACAGTGGGCAGTTTGCGCACAATCCGGTGGGCAGGTTGTGAGGATGCCCCAAGGTCAAGTGACCTAGGAGGCCCACCTGCCACCTGGGTTGCTTCTCAGGGGATTTTTCGTGTATTTTTCGCTCACGGTCAATGATGGCGACGATGATGCCGGCTTTTCTGTAGCACGCGCTCCTTAAAGGTGCACTGAAGAGGAATCTTAACTCGTCTTTTTGCCGCGGGAACTCAATCTACATGCTCCCAGCATTCTTAGAAACTTCGATTTATTGCCCTCTGCGCCCGATTTCTCTAATTAAATCGGATTAACGTCCGGCTCCCGCCTTTTTTGTTTGAATTCCCAGCATATGGTGTGAGGAGTAGACCAATGCAAGGAGTGCCTCTCAGGCAGTTGCGTGGCGGCTTTGTTTTCACTTTTATTCTTGTTTTTTAGGTTTCCGTGAAAAAAATAGGTCTAGTCAGAGCCTACATAGCTGCAAATTAGGCCTACGGAAATAAAAATACGCGTGGACTCTTTGCTTTCCCCGATCACTACGTATCACTCTGCTGATGGCAGAGCGGCAAGCCGCCACGGGACTGGCTGAAAGGTTGGTCGACTTCTCCCACCGTATGCGGGGAATTAAAAAAAATGGTGGGAGCCGGACGTTAATCCGATCTGAATTAAGGAAATTGGCCGTACAGGGCAAAAATTCGAAGTCTCTAAAAGCACTCGGAACGTGTAGATGGAGTTCCAGCGGTAAAAACATGAGTTCAGATTCCTCTTCAGAGCACCTTTAACGCTATCGTATTAAAACATCTTTTGACAAATTCCCTGCAAGGTCAGGTCCCAGTGATTAACTTCCAGCTATCTTCCTCCATAGGATGAAGACAAAAAAAAAGGCGGCTTCACTAATTCCTAAAACCGAGTTATTTGAAAGTATTATTATTATCACTTCACCTGTGACAGATGAAAACAGATGCGTTTAAGTATTCCCGTTTACTCTGACAAAGTCTTGACAGCTTGTATGTGACAGCTATGTCTGATAAGTTGAAGACGCAAGGTCCAACCTACCACCTCGTTCACAATCATGGGGATGGGTTACAATCGCGCAACCCACCCAACAACTCAAGGACCATAAGAAGGCCCTGCACTACTCCTAGGTAACACCAGCGACTTTCCACGCCAACAGATACCATACACTAACAAACAACCCGCTCACACATTGCATGGAGGTTCTATGATACGAACGTGTATGTGCGGCCTTTCATTCTTCAGTTTCATTATTTTCAGAATTTTGGGGGATGAAAACCGACCACTTATTCAGTTTAGAGCAGAAATCGGTTTTCTGAAGGAAAAAGTACTATAATTCAGGTTTTTGTTTGGTTCATTTTTTTTCAGCAAAACAAACCTCTATTACCTCTCCCTTTTTTTTTTGCATGACATACAATGCTTTTTTATTCACTGTCTTCATCAGAAAACTATAAAAACTATATAAATGGCAAACTGCACCATGAAAATGTTAACCAAACCTAATATTTGTTTTTTTATTTCTCTCATTTTCTACAATTCTTTCTTCGCGTACATTACTATCCCCATGCACACCATATCTGTGTCAGTACATTATGCCTGCCTGCCTTTCTACAGTGTGAAAACGTCATTGCAACATTGTTAGTATGGGTGCTTGACACAATAATGCCAATGTATGAAGTTTGGTCAATATCAGTGCTTTGAACTCTCGTTTGTACAACGTAATTTCGAACTTATCCCCAGCCACCCAGCAGATAGCAAGCAGTAAAGAGGTTTAAAATCATCAAACACAAACTGAAAACGTTCTAGGCTGAGAACAAGACATCTGCCAGTTTACGTGCACTGCCTTCAGCATTGGAAAAGTACATTCTCCCCAACAAATGCTTTTGAGCAGAAATTGAGTTTAACTCGGATGTTCAAGCAACCTGCTTCAATCGCAAGAATCGGCCAAAATCAGGTTTCACCCGGAAAAGAAGGGGCCTACATTTACTTGACGATGCTAAAACTGCTGCTGCAAGCACGGTCGTCAGTTGTTCGACTTCTTGGTCAGGTAGGCAAGCTATTGATGCACTTTTCAATGCATCGCAGAGACTGCCACACATGCAGCCCTACAAAATGACACTTAATAGCAACTCCTACTCTCTGTGACTGTCACCAGTAAGTAAGCAAATCCACTGAACTGATCTAGCCAGAAGTTATATTCCTTTTACTTCCCTGATAACGAGTGCTAAGTTTCTAAGATAATTCACCATCACTTGGTTAGCGATGTGGCTTTTCCCACCTCTTCTGGCATTATCAGTGCTCAATCTTGCAGGAGCATTTTCATGTTTTTCAAACTGGGTAATCAAAATGAGCACTTCTCATGAAAAACGTCATATACTGAACTTTTTCATCACCTTATTATGCAAGCAATAATAATCAACACGTTTACAACCTGTTTATCTGGTTACAACATACATCAGCTTTCTTTTTCACAACGTCTACAACCGCAGTCACAGGTTCCTACGCCTACTCCCCCTCGACCTTTTAAGGTCTCCAATGACCACCTTCCATTTGGGGCCTTTTAAAGCAAAGCACACACTATCTCAGCACAGTAGCTGTACCCCAAGCAGCTTCAAAAAAAAAAAAAAAGAATGCAATTGAAATCTAAAGTTCTTTTCTATGTCCGTGTCACACGGCTTTACCTGGTCGCTCAAACATAGGGGCCATGAATGATGTATCTGAGAGACCCACAAGCACTCGTGTTGTTTCACGCCTCTTCCCAGGAGCTCGAATCATATCCGGCAACGACTCACGACCACACTCCATGCAAGCACACTGTCACGAGTGGAGCAACCTCACCCATCCTTCAAATTACTACAAGCAATCTTCATTGTTCTACCAGTCAGTGCAACAACACATTTGAAAACCTGCCAGTCACTTGCACGTGGGTATCTGGGCAGCAACAAAGAAAAGAGAAAAGGGAGTGGTTTTCCCCCTAGTTCCTGAAGGCTAGACTTTCTACTGGAAAGGAAGGACATACAGACTCTGAGAAAGAAACTCTGAAAAATGAGTACGATTTAACCATCCAGTAGTTGGCATGCGTTAAGCAACTATCACACAAGTGCTCCATACCTGGATTTCAGCCCTTTTAACTGCCCACCCCGAGCTGTACTCGCCATGAGACTGCAAAAGACAAGTTATGGCCGGCAACTGTGTTGGTCACAATTTTCAACCCTATAGTCGGATACAGCTTAGGCCTACAGTAAAGCTCTGCCCACATTCAGGACCAAGCACAGAAGTTATCCACAACAAAAAAAGTAGCCCATTGTTAAAACTTTCCTTGTTACCTAAACAAGAAGCTAATCACAAGAAAAAAAATTATAAGCTCTAGAATTCTGATACCTGGCTTGTTTAATAAAGTCAAATATTAAAAAGCTGATTTCATTTACTGCTGTGATTGGCTAGCGGAGTAATACAGGATGCCGTGGACGGTGGCCCAGTGTTGCCAAGTGCTGTTTTTTTAAGTTGTATCTTACTACAGGATACAACTTAAAAAAACAGCAGTTGCTAACACTGGGCTGCGGTCTTGTATTACTCCACTGCCCAATCGCAACAATAAATGGAAACAGATGTTTAATGTTTGACTATACCAAACAGTCCACGTATCAAAATTCTAGAGCTCATAATTTTTTTTCTTGAGATAAGATTCTGTTTAGGTAAACAAGAAACGTTTAAGCAGCGGACTACTTTTTTGTCGTGGAGGAATTCTGTGTGCGGAGGCTGAATGTGGGCGGAGCTTCACTGCAGACTTAAGTTGCATTTGACTATAGTAGCCCATGAAACGCGTTTTGAACCTTTAGTCATGTTTTAGCCTAACAACAGTCATTTCTGGCACAAATCAGAAAAAGAAAATTGGGCAATTTTGGTATGTTGTATGGGAATTTGGCATTTTAAGGGGTAAAGCACAACGACAAGAGAACCAAGGAAGGGCGATGACATAAGTAAGCGTGTTGTCTTTCTCTGTCCGTGCTGTCATGATGCTTGAAAACCCAGTTATACACTACTGGCAACTTGACCAACTACCTTTCATTCTGGAACAAACATGTTTCGCCTCATGCCTGTACAATGGTAGTTCCTGTAGCTACTTCACTGTAACACCCACAAGGTAACTATCGTACCACACCAACTGTCCACAGAGAATCACAAGCCAAAAGCAAGTGGAAAAGAAACTTTGCGGGTGGAGAAGCGTGAGATAGACCAAAGACAAGTAGAAGACAACATAGATGAGCGCTATATATGCTCGTCAAAGTTGTCTTCTATTTTTGTCTTTTGTTTGTTTCGCGTTGTACCACCAACAATGGACTACTATTAAAAATTCACACAACTACCTACCCTCCTTCAGTAGAAAAGAAAAATGGCACCATTTTGTTTGCACACCAAAAGCAGAAAAGGATAATATTTTCTGGCCAGCCCCACACACCGACTGCTTAGTAAGTGAGTCTTTTGTTGTTTGCACTTACTTATTGTAATGCATGCTAAAGAGGAAGATGACAGCTGTACAAAATTACATAACAGACCACGACACTTTCAGCGAGACTACAATGGGCGGGGAAACGCTGCAAGCTAATTAAGGGCCCACTTAGTTCAGGGTAGTCACCTGAGCTTCGCTGAATCCCATTATCTTTAGAACGCTTTTTCGACTCCATTCCTTATCACAGGCTCAAGGGTCGAAGATAAACTTTCAAGATTCTAGAGAAAGCAATGTACGAAGATAATTAAAAAAAAAAAAAAACTATGAATCAGTCCCACAATTGTTTTGTTCCAGCCTAGCCTTGCACCTTTCACGTGGCTCTGAACAACCTCTTTAGAAATTGAACTCATGTCAACAAGCTGTAGTATACGCTCACCGCGTGGATTGCGTTCAACCTGTTCTGCTTTTTACAAAAGGCATCCACTGACTAGGCTGAAGGCATGCCTTGAAGCTCATTCACAGCAGCACAGCCCTTCCAGTCCTTCTCTTATCGTCTTGTCTCCCGAGGAGCTGAGAGCACTTGCTGTCATTCTGTTTGCGCCCCTGAAGCTCGCCAAGTGCAATCACACTCATCTGCTTTTTGCGCACGACTTGGCAACCACAGCCCCCCCAATGTCCCCTCAGCCGCGAGATATACATAGAAATGCCGTTGTCGCGCTTGTGTTTTGAAGCTGCCAGGCAGAAAGGGTGGCATGTTCGTCTCGGAGGCACTTGTAAAAGTGGGACACTTTCTGGCTTCGGACAGAGGTTCCGAAGAAGAATAGAGAGAACACTGTTTGCGTGTCTGTGCGTGCACAGTTTTCCTGCATTAATTAGCTGACACGGTGCATCACCTGTTCCGTGAAACAATGCCAAGGCAAAAACTGTGTTGTAAGAACATCACAACATAATGTGAGGTGGTCAATGTTATCTGATTTACTGGAATGTAAGTGAGTGTTCTGAGCTGACACACAGCAGTGCGTGGGTGGTCATTTAGATATGCGGAATACTATCCACTGATCTGGCTTCAATTTGGTGCACCACTCATAAACTGTACACATTTGTCACTTCGAAGCAAGTGCTCACTAAATACGCCCAACAGCCCAAGCACTACCCAGCTTGCAGCAAGCTTTTCTGCTCAAACTTGTGTAACAAAGGTCTTCAGTTTGATGCGAACTGAACAAATTAATGAGGAGCAAAGTGACAAGTGTGACTAAATAACTAATGCTTCAAGGACAAACAACTTCTACTAAATTAAGGCGCGTTAAAGACGAAAAGAACATGCTAGCCAAGCAGTGTCTGTCCACAGTTGCACAGGTCATAGAACTGTCAACAATGCCTCTGAGTCATGCGCACAGAAAACGATTTCACTGCACGCTTTTTTCTTTTTTCTCCGACGCGTACGCGCAGTTGTATTCTGCGTTTACTTGCCAAGCACACGCAGCAACACCGGCTCTCATCCTGAGCAGCCGGTCGAGCGAGCAGCTTTGCATGGGCCAAATATGGTCATCCCTGCCGCGCCTCCATGAATAGATAATAAGGAAGCGAACGCAGTCGCGCCGTCTTCATGCACCGGCGAAGCGGAGACATCCCGGACGGTGCAAGAAGCCTTGGCGCGCCGCCGCCGAAATACACCGGCGCAAAGCCAGCCACATAATGCGTTACGCGGCACACCAGGAACCCGCGCGAGGAAAGATATTAGCGACCGCGATGACCTGTCTCGGTGTGACGTCACACCTGAGGTCGGCCGCGACGCGCTCACGGTCAGAAAGGCAACTGCAAGCGTCGTGAGCGCGACCGATCAATTGTCGGTACCCAGGGCACGCCGAAAATATTCAATTAACTCGGATATTAAAGCCCGGGTCGGCGTGACAACGGTGCGTCCGGGTTTCCGGATGACCGACCTTCGCGACCGGGCAGTTGCAGAGGGAACGTGCGAGATCAGTGAAGCGAAAGAGCGTGCGAAATTTTTCTCCTCCAGGCGAAGGCCATCAATAATGTAGTCGCAAACACAGGCGTATACATCAACGACGGAAACGGTTACAACGGACAGCTTTTGGAGGACGCTCAGCTTCCCAGTTCACCTTCGGACAAAAAATAGCTCGCGCAGTTATGGTCAGTTCACGCGGTGGCTGGAAAAATGTTTATTTTCACAAGCGACGGCACACTGATCTTGAAGGGTGAGCTAGGTCAACACACAAGGGAGCTACCCACCGACCGATCCGTAACATGCGACCCAGAGACGGATTTCCCCAAGGCACAGCGCTTTCCCGAACCGTGCGAGAAAGGGACACTGCGAGCTAGATCTACGAGGAAATAAGAAATTAGCGAAGACCGCGCGCCACATACCTCGCCGCTTTCGCGAGTGGCACCCGGTGGTAGCGCGGAAAGGCAGGGACCGGACTCGCTGCTTTCCTTGGCGCAGTCCGAAAGCACCGACATTTATGCCGGCCACCAAACACTCCCAGCTGCAGATTTCCACTAGAAGGAGCACACTAATGGCACAAAACTGAAGTGTCGTTCCTTTTCTAGCGCGAAACCACAAGCACTTTCACCGTACAACTCCACAACGCGCACAAACTGGCACAGGTTGATTACGCACTGCTGAGATCGACGAGCCGCAGTTGAACATTGTTAATTTCCCTAGCAAGCCTCAACACGTCCCTAGTTTTGACTCTAAAATAAAAGTCTATAGTTTCGTATTTAGGTTTCATGTTCAACTTTTATTTTTAAACTTTTTAATAAAAGCATTCTAATTACTGCAAATATTTGTTTTTAAACTCTTGAAACTGTAATGAAGGGAAGGTCGTTTTTAATATCAGGGAGCACTGCCTAGGTTTGCCGAAGAACGGTCTAGGCATTGTTTGGCGTGGTCTAGGGACTGGCGCCCCTTTGCGAACTCAAGCGATCGAGTTGCTCAATCCAGTGCACTGCGCGTCTTTATCTTTTCGATCTCGACCTTACTCACGAAGCTTCTATCTCGCCGCCTGTGAAATTCCTCGTTCTTTTTTTATTTGTCTTCTTCAGGAAACGGAACTCGCGAGACAAAAATGAGGTCCGCGCGAGCGGCCCTTTCGTAACCCTCGTGGCACGTGAACCGGCTTGCAAAGCGGGACGTGGAATCAGCTGTTGTCGATGCCCCAACGTTATTCGTATTCTCCGCTCGACTCCCGACGGCCGCATCGCGCTACTCCTGTAACGAGGTTCCGGCTTTGCTAGGCCGTGTCCTGACCGCTCACGGTACAAACACCGACAGGTAATCGGGTCCTTAATCGCAGCTCTGTTTGATCGCCGGGGGCAAATGTCGATCGCCGTGTGCTAGTTGGTAGTAATTGGTCCACTCGATTGCGTCGGCGCTGTGATTGATAGCCGCGCCTTTGTTACGCCTACAATGTTGCTGAGCTTGCACAACAGTGCCTGTAAGCTTCGTGGAGTGGCCAGAAGGCTGTGCTGCAAGGTCTGTGCGTTTTTATCGTCGCGCTTACGTTCCGTGTTCGAAAGTGGTGGGCCCTGTCTCGTGCTTTCGCTTTCATCTATACGCGCCTCACAAGCAGCGTTTAAATCCTCTCGTCTACCGCATTTATTTTCGCAGTGGCATTTGGGAATTACGGCATCCTAAAATTGTAAGGCCGATTAGAGCGGCGTGTTTGACATGTTACAACGTAAGAACGACCGGCACATCATATAATGTGTCACCTGTGTGCACGCAGTCAGGTGCAACATATGTGAGCAGAGGTTGCCTGTGAATAAAGTACGGCCATCTTATGTCTTGTAACACTGATCTGATTTATTATAGCCGAAGTCTGACGAATATTAATAATGAGAAATGTGTTTGCGCCTCTGTACTGCTACTCTATGCGCCGACAGTGATCATGTGACCCGGGTGGGTTTTGGAGAGCTCGAGTGCGGTGGAGCCGTTGTGCCTTTCAACCAGTGGCATTTAATGCCCACCCCCTCTGGATCTGTCATGCGTTACTTCGAATGTGCATGTTTCATTTCTAAGTTGATAAAATTAACAGCTGTTTCTTTTATAGACTAGTTTGTTTAATACAGGGCCACTTAAGGAAATTTCATTTGATTTCTGTGTTTATGCACTTGATTTGCAATGATGAGGCAGGATGCACCTCAATGAAATTAAGCTGCAATTAAGTGTGTGGTGTGGGCTCAAAAATGTGCATGTTGACGTGTGAGCACAAAACCAAGGTTATGTGTAAAAACATCAATTACTGTGTCAACTAGCTGCGTCATGTCACAAAGGCAGTGCAGAGAAAGCCCTTTTCATTTCATGTAAAAACTGCTGGCTTAATAGTATGCATTATACACATGCTGTACTGCTCAGTGTGCCATATTTTGAGTATAAATTGAATGGTTTGCCCTGTATGATGCCCCCTTCAGTGGTATAAGTAGTGCTTTTAAATTAAACAATAGAGGTAGTGCTCTAAAAGATAGCTTTAGGCTTTGCTGGCTCGATAAAGAAATAGATGTAGTGCATAGTGCGTACTGTTTAGGAGAACTGCATACATGTCGACATAGACAACAACTTACACTATTTGAAATGAGAAAAACTCTGTTTCTTTACTTCTTGCAGTTGAAGTTAACGCTGTTTATGCCATATTCTTAGTGCATGCGCATCAAACAAGTGTACAGAATTTGCATGCATAGTGGGCTCACATCCATCCCTTGCCATTTTCTCCCACACTTTTGTGTCAGGCAGCATCGGGGATAGAATGCCAGTGCAGGGGTTCATCTATTCATGTGTGTTACCTTAGCTTGTGCTCAATTTATTCAGTAACTTAAGGTGTATGCATACCCAGCGTTGAGAAAATGGTTTCCAGACGCTTGCCATTATCAACAAGGCAAGCCATTGTAGAAGCACTCATGATTCACACAAAGGGTGTCTCTAGCATAGTTTCAAAATGATTTTGTGTGTACTAGTTAAATTTTTTCAATTTGTGACAGGACACATGATAACTATACGATGTCAAACTAAGTCGGCAGGGGGGTGGGCTCTGATACTGATGTTCTCGCAAAAAGGTAATTGAATTGTTGGTCAGTTATTTGTGGCTTACCAGATCCCCACTTTTTTTAGTAATACAGCCAGAACGGACGTCTGTACTGAAAGTAGCCAGACAACTGTGTCTGCATGCTCTAATAACTTAGTTATGCGGGGGTTGGTTTAATGTGGGGAACATATGATCTCCACAAACAAAGGACACTATTGGCAGGGCATGCATGCTAGTCTTAGGTGGGACCCTTTACCATGGTCTTCGTAACATACACATTTTAGATTATATTCCCTTTTGGCTTGGAATAGTGCTTTCCATTTACACAACATAGGAAAAACCTTGTTTGCACAGAAGTCCCATCCCAGTGTTTAGCATCATACTGGGCATTTATTAATGCAGTAGCACTAGAAGCCTCATCGGGGAGAAAACATGGCATCAAAAGCTAAATTCGCTAATTGACCGGAGGGAGGTGACATCACTAGACTTGACCATTTCCGTTTGCTGGAGAAAAGTGACATCATCAGACTGTAGCTTTCCCATTGGCTGAGAAAAGTGACATCACCAGACTGGAGCATTCCCATTGGCTGGAGAAAAGTTGCATCATCAGACTAGAGCATTCCCATTGGGTGGAGAAAAGTGACATCACCAGATTTGAGCATTTTCATTGGCTGGAGGAAAGTGACATCACCAGACTGGAGTATTCCCGTAGTAGGGTGCAGAAAAATGACATCACCAAATTTGAGCATTCCCATTGGTTGGAGGAAAGTGATGTCACCATATTGGAGCATTCCCATAGGCTGGAGGGAAGTGATGTAACTTCCAGTGAAGGCATCGGCAGCTCCTAATGCTATCGCATTGGCAACACATAGTGGAGTTATGTGTCCCTGTGAATTTTTTGGCTTGGCTTTTGGCATCTTTAGTTACCCGTGATCTTCTACTGTCTATTTTATGGACACCTGCAGAATTTTTCGCGCAAGCATGGAAAAAAACGTTTCATGTGTATGCATTGAATGATGTATTGTTGTCAGAAAAGACTGCGCAATATGTGCGCTGCCTCATGATCCATTTACCAGTTGGTGGATCATATAAGTCTCCTCTCACTTGCTGACATTTCAGGCCATTTGTTTGCGTGGCTGCACTGGTATCTTTTTTTTTTGCACACCTCCATCCCACAAACTTGTGTGGCCAAGCTTGGCTTGGCCACAGTGTACGTATCTAGAGTCTGATTGCGCAAGAATCAAAGAGAGCACCCTTATTAACTTTGCAATAAGGTATTACTGCCAGCCATAACCGAGCTAGTTTCATAAACTGTCGGGTGCAACATTCGGACTTGAGCTACACCTCGTGCTAAATTGTGACTGGGCTGTGCATCTAAAAAAGAGGGGAGGAAAATGCTCTAGGTATTACTGTGCAACAAAATTTGTGAGGCAAGCTGTAGGTTCTTCATGTAGTAAAACTGTTTGTTTGGGAAGGAAAAAGAGTGTTGAATTGTCTAAGTCTGTGTGCTGCAAGTGTTACGGGATCACTGCGGTTGTACTGCGACTGTTTCTGTGACCGTGAGTTGCGTGCTGCCTCCTCCTCGGTCGGCAGGTGAGACGGGCAGCCATGACGTCGCTGGCAGGGGGCGCATGCCAAGCACTGGGGGAGCCACCGGCTTGTGGCATGGGCGTTCTACGTCGCCACGCTCGCAGCCTGATGGAGCACGGCATTGAGCAGGTACTTTGCGCTGCCATCACGCCCTTACATGTGTGTAACCGAGGTGCCATTTACGGTTGTTCATTGTGAAGAGCACGAAACACGGCAATGAGGGACAGAAGAACACAACATTTGTGCTTGTTTGAAACTCGGATTTGTATGTGTCGATACATGGAGGCAAATAAAACACACAAAACTGAAATCTGTGCAGGCAGACAAAAATTATATCCATCAGAGTGAATTAAAGGATTGACTGGGGCATCTGCAAACATGACGCAGCATGCTAAGTAGCTACTAAGGGAAATGTCAGGGCAGCTAATAGATAAGTTACCAAAATTACCAATATGATCGGCTTCCTTCAGCAACTTATCTGTGTAAATTGATTGATCCCAGTGCTTGAATAAAAAACAAACTTTTTGTCTTTGTTCCTTGTTGTCGTGTTGTGTTTTTTTCTTTGTGAATGCCTAGCATCGAGCCTGATGGTTCACATCGTTTCAGGCATGGTTGGTTGCTTGCTACAGGAATCGGTACTGCGCCTGTTTAGATACCTCTGGAGTATGGTTTCTACATAAGGTGTGCTTATGTCCAACAACCAAAACTTATCAATCGTGGATGCTTTTAATGCCGAGGTGTACAGATAGGGAAGTAACTTGTTCATCTTATCGATAGGAAGCTTTCTTGAGGGTGATGGATACCTATGCTGTGTAGTCAGGGTAAACAGGTATCCAACATTTTTGTATAGAGATTGATTTTGGAAGCTGTAAAAGTAAAGGTCATGAGACTATATTGAGTCAATGTGCCTTCATCTTTTTCAGTAGCCTGGCAGCCATGGAGATGGAACTTTAGTCATTGGTGCAATTGAATGCAGCCAGATGGACTTTTCTTGCTTCATTGTAGTTGGTTTTGTATGCCTTTTAGGGAAATACGTATTTCCATGGTAAATTCTATTTCTGTGCGAAATTTGAGCTCGAACAATTCATCGGTTTAGCCGTGAGCTGCATTCTACGGCGCGCGTTTAATTGCGGAACACGCTGTGTTTTCCCTCCTGCACTTTTCTTCTCACTTGTTTCCTCAAGTGTTGTTTCTCAAATGTTGTTTCAAAGAAAGTTATTGGTTTAAAGGCTACAGACACCAAATTTTTGCTTGTGTTTTCAAACAATGCATTGGAGATTGGTGTATATGGAGCACCCTGTGGTGTTCGCCTATGATGGCTAAATAATTTATAATAAGGGAGTAATTACTCATTGGCATCCACCCGAGCGCAGCTCGGGTGGATGCCAATGAGTAATTAGAGTAATGAGCCAATGAGTGGAAAGCTATACAGCTTTCTCAGAAACTTCGTAGTTAAAGAAAAATTCGTCCTGGTCAGGGGTTCGAACCCAGGACCACAGCTTCACCGGAGCAGTCGCTCTACCAATTGAGCTAACCAGAATGGCAAGCTTATGGTAGGGCGAGAGCGAATTGATCAATAACTCGAAATAGGAACTGTGTTGGTCAGATGTTTAGGGGAATCCCCCAAGGTGGAGTAGATTTGTAATAAGGGAGTAATTACTCATTGGCATCCACCCGAGCGCAGCCATACGGCTACAAAGGAAAGCTGTACAGCTTTCTCAGAAACTTCGTAGTTAAAGAAAAATTCGTCCTGGTCCGGGGTTCGAACCCAGGACCACCGCTACACCGGAGCAGTCGCTCTACCAATTGAGCTAACCAGAACGGCAAGCTTATGGTAGGGCGAGAGCGAATTGATCAATAACTCGAAATGGGAACTGTGTTGGTCAGATGTTTAGGGGAATCCCCCAAGGTGGAGTAGATTTGTAATAAGGGAGTAATTACTCATTGGCATCCACTAGAGCGCAGCCATTCGGCTACAAAGGAAAGCTATACAGCTTTCTCAGAAACTTCATAGTTAAAGAAAAATTCGTCCTGGTCCGGGGTTCGAACCCAGGACCACCGCTTCACCGGAGCAGTCGCTCTACCAATCGAGCTAACCAGGACGGCAAGCTTATGGTAGGGCGAGTTTCTTGGCGTTGTTTCTTGACATTGGCGAGTTCTTGACATTGGCGAGTTCTTGACGTTGTTTCGGTTTTGGTTTCATCAACCAAACAGCAGCTGTGACATGTAGTTGAGGTTTAGTGTAATTGTGGCTCTTAGAGAAGGCTGGTTTAAGTGATGTAGTGAGTTAAAACTGTGTGTCAGCATTTTTAGTGCAGTTTTCCTGTGCTTCACATGACTTAAAGTTCGACTACACGTCACAGCCATTGTTCGGTTGATGAAACTGAAACTGAAACTTGAGAGAAGAAATTCAGATATAAATTATTTAGCAGTCATAGGCGAATACCACTTGCTGATCTATCTGTTTCAATATCTAATGCACCATTTAAAAGAAAACACTTAATAAAGTTTGGTGTCTATAGCCCTTTAATGTTAAGAGTGTGAAGAATAGCTTGGAAGAGGATCACAGAAAAGATCCAGGTAAAGGCCGCTGACTGTCCTCTTCCTGGCTATTGCTGGAGTGAGCAGTGAAAAATGGAGGATAGAAATGGAGACAAACATTGGACTACCAATTAGTTTGCGACTAGAGTGGATATAACTTAAGAAGCTTTTAAGAAACACTTGGTGAGGTGTTAGTTGTTACACAACTTTTACGGTATTTTCAAATGACCAGTAATTGATGGTGCCTCAAAAAAATTTTTGAGTGTCGCTAAAGTCAAATTTTAGCACCCAGGTATTGCACTTGTTTTGGTGTGTGAGTGTTTTAAATGATGTATCAAAAGCTCCCATGTTATAACAATGCAGCCTTTGTCATAAACATGCACAAAGCTTTGTCAGCAGTGAGAAATTGTCTCTGAAGATTCTTGACAGTTCATACAAGGTATGCTGATGTTTTAATCCTTTATGAGTATCCTGGTACAAGTACACATCATTGAGCCAACCCCTTTTTCACATGTAGCGTACCAAGAGTAAAACTGTTTGTCATTGTTGTTTGGAACACTCTGAGGTCATTTGGCTGCAATCAGTGTGTCCAGCTTGCAAGGATGGAGATGTAATTTGTTTTTCAAGGCCAGCTTTAGTGGAAGCTTTGGAAAAAAAAAACTGTTTTTGAGAAAAGGATGTGGCGCAGTAACTGTCTTACATATCTTGGTGGACACCCGAACCACGCTGTAAGGGAAGGGATAATCGAGGTAGTGAAAAAAAGAAAGGAAAAAGATGTGGTAGTGGAGGCTCCAGAATAATTTCGATCACCTGGAGGCATCGCGCAGCACGCGGCGCCATTTTGTGAAATTTGTTCTGGCCATGTTGTAAAATTGCCTGAAATTAACTCACAACAAATTTCACTCCTGAAAGAAAAGAACGAAATTGTTCATGGTACGTTCAGACTCTTCTCACAAAAATAATCTCGTTGCTAGCCAGTGTTACATGATGTGCGCCAATTTTTAATGCCTGTGTAATCTTTTGTGCGCTACCCTACCCTACCCTTCAGGATCCCTAGCGCCTTTCTGAAATTACCGTAAAACTCTCACCCCTTCCTGCCTGACACATGCAGAAAAGGGTACAGAGTGTGTTATTTCTGATGTGCCCATATTAGTCAACATAATGAGTGGCTGTAGCAGTGAAGAAGCCTGCGCTGAACAGCTGCAAAGCAGTCAATTTTCAAATAAGATGGATGAAGAAAAGGCGATAGGAGGGAAACATCTCCTTCACACTACCTCTTACAAAACCGGCCGGCACATCTCACCGACTGCATAATCACCTCAGTTTTAAACGCCTTTCAGGAAGGACCACTGCATTCAACTCATCAGCCCTGCCCCATGCAATCATTTATTGGAACAGTCTTCCTGACAACACTGTTCATATCTCAGATTATGTCTCAGATCAAAGAAAAAATAAGCAGCATTTTGTTCTTAAGTGTGTTCTGTAGTGTGTTTTTCAATTTAGTTCTATTTTCTGGTTGGTTGCTTTCTATTGTATAGCAATGTTAAAATAACCATCTTCTACTTGCTTCTTTTTCGCACCCCAGTTATGTAACCCAGTAATACTTGCTGGGGGGCTGGTTGGTGCATGTTTCCAGAAAAGGGTTACAGCGCCGAAACAGACAACACACAGAATCCCGTCCCATCTAGCTTTCTGTGTGTTTTCTGTTTTGGTGCTACAACCCTATTCTGGAAATTATGTAACCCCCCTCACAATAATACTCCAGTCGAAGCCTGTGAGGTATTTGAATAAATAAATAAATAAATAAATAAGCGCGGGAATTTCGGTGAATCGGTGAGCCCAGTGATCTGATTCTAAGAATGGAAATGCCCCTTAGAACGCGGCCTGGCAACCTGTGGCTTATATCTTGGTGTTCTCGCTGTGGGGTCCTTCATGAGTGCACGTGCCCTGTGCCACGTGCAGGTGCTTCCGAATGCGCTCGTGCTGAAGGCGGTGCAGAGGGAGGGTGACACGCTGCGGGTGGGTGGCCAGCTGGTGCCCCTGGACCACAATGCCTACCTGGTGGGCTTTGGCAAGGCCGTGGGTGGCATGGCACACACCATGCAGAAGCTGCTGGGGGACCACCTGGTGCGCGGCATCATCAGTGTGCCCGACGGCTCCAGGCGGATAGCCGCCGACATGAACCGCCCGTGCGTATTCCGCCACTTCACCTCTGAAGCCACCCCAGTTTAAAAGTGCAGTGAAGAGGAATCTGAACTCGCTTTTTTGCCGCGGGAACTCAATCTACACGTTCCCAGCGTTCTTAGAAACTTTGATTTATTGCCCTGTGCGGCCCACTTCCCTAATTTAAATCGGATTAACGTCCAGCTCCCACCTTTTTTTTTTTTTTAATTCCCAGCATACGGTGGGAGGAGTCGACCAATGCATGGAGTGCCTTTCAGGCAGTCCCATGGCGACTTTGCTTTCGCTTTTATTTTGTTTCTTCTAGGTTTCCATGAATAAATAGGTCTAGTCAGAGACTACATAGCTGCAAATTAGGCCCACGGAAATAAAAATACGCGTGGACTCTTTGCTTTCGCCGATCATTCCGCATCACTCCGCCGACGGCAGAGCGGCAAGCCTCCGCGGGACTGGTTGAAAGGTTGGTTGACTCCTCCCACCGTTTGTGGGGAATTACGAGAGCTTGACGTTAATCTGATTTAAATTAGGGCAATTGGCCGCACAGGGCAATAATTCGAAGTTTCCAAGAATGTTCGGAACGTGTAGATCGAGTTCCAGTGCTACAAATACGAGTTCAGATTCCTCTTCAGTGCACCTTTAAGCTCTCGTGTGGCAGTCTGCTGGGTTATGCACCACATGAGTGGTTGGGTCAGTTTTGTAATAGTCAGCTTTTGATAATTCAGCTTCAAAGTGCAGTGGAAATTTGTTTCGAGTTATGCAGAGTTCGAATTAACAGGATGACAAGATGATTTAAACAGCGCTAGACAACAGAACCAGAAAGAGGAGGAGACAAACACAACGCTGAACCTACAGCTGATTTATTTGAAGATGTCAATATATACATAACAAAAATGGGCACACGTGTGCACAGTCATTCATTGAAGTTCAGATAAAAACTATGAAAAGCCACAGTAATTGCACTTGTTGTACCTGCCTTCCAAGCTACCCTTTGTGCAGCAATGTTATTTCTTTCGCTAACAAACTTAAAGAAGTTTTGCTGACACAACCATTAGATTTTCTGATGATGTGGAATGCTTTGGTGACTTCTCTGGTAGTCTTGTCAACATGAACAAATAACAATTCTGTGTCGTCAAAGAATGGTAGGCTTTTACACTTACTGCAATGACTTGCCAGGGTCGTGTCTTTTTTATCCAATGAACTGGCATGCTCCATAAGTCTATTATTGATGCAACGGCCTGTCTGGCCTATGTAAGTACGACCACGTGATAATGGAATTCGGTACACAACACCCATCTTGCAATTAACGAACTTATTCACATGGTTCACCTTGCAGACAGTCTTCCGTTTCAGTTCCGTTTCCGTTTGCAGAGTTTTGACGTGCTTCATTGTGATGTGAAATCATTTATGGGATTCAAACGCAAGTAAATAGAATCTGATGATCTATTTTGCCACTTTTGTTTGCGGCGTTTTGTCTCCCATGTGCAGTGCGTTTTCTGCTGCCGAGGTGTGTACGAACAA
Organism: Amblyomma mixtum; assembly: GCF_055824585.1. NCBI lineage: Eukaryota > Metazoa > Arthropoda > Arachnida > Ixodida > Ixodidae > Amblyomma > Amblyomma mixtum. The sequence goes on from NC_143013.1 coordinate 106,900,617, forward strand.
CACTGAGAACCATTTCAGGTGTACGGCTGACGTGAAATGATGCCTTAAAAGGCTAATGTGAAGGGAAAGCTTACGATGGACGATAGACTCGTGTGGCAATAGCCGAAATACTTGGTGGCTGGTCGATGCACTACTTTGGCCCGGCTGCAACAGTATTCTTGATTGGGACATGAGATCAAAAGCAAAATAGGCACAAATATGGGCAGTGAATACAGAAAAAATGCACGAAGATACAATCTGAAAAGAATGAGAGCACTTGTCAAGAAATTAAACCATGAATTTAAGTTAAGACGTCTCTGTGTTCATTTGAGTGTTACCTCTTCACTTGGCAGTGAAATGCTGCCCGAGCCCGGAGGTGTGATCCAGGTTCTCGAGGGCGCCAGGCACAATATACCGGACGACAGAGCAGTGACTGCTGCTGCGGCCATCGTGACCCTCCTGAATACGCTCAAGGACACCGATATTGTCATCGTCCTCATCTCAGGTGAGCTCTTTCCCCATTGCTATCGATCACAGGCAGCTGCCATCTTATTTCATCGGTTGTTTACACCAGCAAGATATCTCTGGTGTACGGAATTTGATGAAATTCCGGATGGACCATCTTTCAGTAGTAGATACTACCAAATGCTTTGAATGCAAATCACTGAAGCAGAAAAGGGTAAGAGTATTGGGGGTGTAAAGCTTTTAATGGGAAGCGCTGAGCACAACAGAACAAAATTACTCATTCAAAAGATATTCAACGAAAATTTTGGGGGTATGCACTAATAAGGAAAGATGAGAAAAACCAATCTAGTTTGGCAATCTCTCATGAAGGACCCTGTGCTTCAGAACCTGGTTGATTTCTTCCTCAGGGTGTGATTGCTGGTCAGCTGATTGGCTGTTTTAAAATATAAGCAGCGATGGAATCCCTGCAACCATCAGGGCACTGACCTTAGGTCACGTGTTAGGCTCAAAGGAGTTTTCTGAAAGAACGAGAACTTATTGCAGTCATCTTGGAGGTCCAGCTCAGTCTCAAGTATAATGGTCCAGTCAATTGTTAATTGGAACACAGAATTCTGTAAACCACACTTCCGGTCTCTTCTTTCAGATGGTGGCCTTTTGATTCAGATAGGAGCCATGTGATGGAAGAAGTGGGCTTAGGTATTTAATGTTTGCTCTGCTTCTTTTCCAAGAAGCTGAGCCAGGATTTTGGTGACACCTTTTATGTATGAGGTGCATACTCATTTTTTTTTTTTTTTTGCAATGGCCTGTTCATGGACTACATTTAGGGTTGTCTACTTTTTAACTTTTTGGCTTTGAATCGTATATGGGATGAAGGCCTTTGGGCCTTGGGGAACACATGTATTTGGTAGTCCGGCATGCTATGAACAGATAGTGTCAGTTGTTTTCAATAAAGATCTCATGGCGATGCCTTGTTGGGAGTTGAGTGATTGGAATCGTATTGGAGGTACCGTCCGGTGTGGGCGGTTGTCCTTAGTGCAGTCAACCCTTTCTATGTCTTGTTAGTAAGACGTCGAGAAAAAGGAGATAGCCTTGTTGTTCGTGTTCGACCTTAGACTGTCCGACGGGTGCACTGGAGTTCAGGTGGGACCACAGCTTCTTTATCTCAAATGTTTTCGTCACGCACAAACAATCGTCTACATAACCTACAAAGATCTTTGGTTGTGGATTGAAGGGGCTGAATGGGTGTCCTCTACTCGATGACCTCTGTAGTTAAATTGGCCATTGTAATCAAAACAGATGTCACATTGCAGTTGTGGGATTAAAAAAATTATACCTTGAAATGAGAAACGCATACTGCACAGACAAAAAACAGAGGCGGCACACTTTGTCAGCGTTCATGCATGTTTGGTCATTCACAGTTGGGTCGTGCTGTAGTGCACTGCGAGCAGCAGACATGTTCTCAGTTTTCGCAAATGGGTACAAGCCATAGCCCGGCCTGGTGCTCAGCTTCCCAGGGCTGCATGGCTTGGGAAAGGAGTCTGTGGGTTCAAATCCTGTCAGTGTCAGCTTCAGCATGCATACCGACAAAAAAAGACCACTATAGGCCACATGAGACGGATGTCGGTCCCTCGCGGATATAGTCTCTTTGGCTAAATAAACGAGTTGGTAGTCAGTGCCTGTCTCGTCGATCAGCGTTCCTTTTCATCACCCACATATTCTTTGCGCTGTTTCTAGCAGTTCAATGTTCTCTTTGTTTACCAATGTGTGAGTGCTCTTGGTTGTGCCCGTCATTTGCAGCGTTCTACGGAACGCCCCAGCTATAAATGACAGAACACTGCTGGATGCCGACAAAGCGTGCTGGATCCTTTATTTCTATTTGCGCAGTATGCATTTCTCATTTCAAGTTAAACTTCTTAAGCAAGCGACTGCAGCTGCAAGGGGGCCATCTATTTCGGTCACAATGGCCAATTGAACTGCAGAGCACATTGAGTGGTGGGCACCCAACCAGCCTCTTGAGTTCATACTCCTTGCTAGTCATCCTATTTGGCATATTCGGTAGAGGGAGAGATGCCCACTGTGGCTGTGGTCTCATTTCTGAGCTAGCTGCACACCAGGATAACTATGCAAGAATGTGGGCTGTTGTTGTTGTGACTGAGAGAAGGCTACCCTGGGCAAGCTCTGTAGCCTTCTTTTGTACTGTCGAGGCCAGATGTTTCGAACCCAGATTTTTGGAATTATATGCTGTATCAAATACACAGATTATCCCCTTGAAAATACTGTGTAAGGATATCGGAAAGTCACACAATCTATCGAACTCAAATTTTGCTTGTCATTTCGTTTCGCCAGCATGTGCTTGTTTCATAAGTTTTTCTACAGCCCACTTTTTATTGTGCCTACATCAACCCTCCGGCACGCATTTCAGTCTGCATTGGTCATCCCTTGCAAGCTGCCCGTCTACATACTTGTCCTACAACGTTTGGTGCTTCGTTCTTTCCCTGCTCAGTCAGACTGTGGAACGGCTTTCCAGAAGACGTCACTGCAACCATCTGCCCATCCACCTTTTCGAAATGTTTGACTTCCATATTTTACAACTGGCAGAGGACAGGGTTAATTGGAGAGACATGGGAGAGGCCTTTGCCCTGCAGTGGGCGTAGTCAGGCTGATGAAGATGATGATGATGATTTAACTAGTAATATTTTTGTACATAAGTTATAGTTTATATGGACACCCACCCCTTGTGAAATACCCCCAAACTGTGGGTCTTTAAGGTAATAAATTAATGTGATGTGATAGGCAGGGGCTAGTTCCAAAGCACTGCGCACCTTTAATGGGAAGCAGGTTAGGCCTAGCAGCAACTAGCGAGTTGTCAAGTTGTCGCTAGGCCTAACCTTGCAGCAGGTGGCATGTCGCTGCAAGAAGCATATAACCAGCATGGGTGCAATGTGTTGTTGCTTTTTTGTTTGCAGTTAAGCCATCTTTTAGGTATTGAATGTTTGTATATTGGACTATTTCGCAATGCTCGTCGAGTTCAATAAATCTGGGTTAGGCTGTAGTTGTGTACAGTTACATGTGTTAATTGATGGCAGTTGTGACGGTTGGTATGATGGTTACTATTCTCTGCCACCATATGGTGCATGGCGCAGGGGGTGGTTCGGCACTGCTGCCCCACCTGGTGCCACCGGTGACCCTGAAGGACCTGCAGCAGACGGTGCAGCTGCTGCAGTCGCGGGGCGCCCGCATCAACGAGGTGAATGCCGTACGCAAGCGCCTCTCAGCCGTCCAGGGTGGGGGCCTCCTGCGGCAGACCACCGCCCGCATGGTCTCCCTCATCCTCTCGGACGTGGTGAGTACCAGCGGTTAAACTCTTTAACCTGGTTAGTAGAGCGTTAGCTCTCTGGTTATGATTGGTTTTGCTTTGGGCTTTGGCTGAGGTGTTTATCGTTGTCATGGTGGTGTTACTGCATTCAGGTGACGCTACCGCATGATCAAACTTGACGTCACATGTCACGAGTCCTAGCACGCACATGCGCTCATGACAGAGTGTCTAGCTGAAGGGTTTGACGAGCGCATGGCACTGGGCGCTGTTGGCTATAGCATAAAGTTTTAATTGCAATTAAGTAATAATGCTAGTTAATTCGTGTCACTAACTAGCATAGTGCATTCACACTTGACCTAAGCTTTCCAACAGTGTATGACTGTGTGCTATAGCGCAAAGCTTGATTTAACTGCAATTAACTAATTAATGGTAATTTGGGTCACTAACTAGCACAGCGCATTTGTACTCAGCCTAAGCTTTCCATTGGTATATTACTCGCTATAGTGCAAAGTGCAAAGTTTGGTTTTAATTACAATGAACTTTAATGCATTAATTGAAATTAATTCAGGTTGCTAACTAGTACAGCACATTTGTGCTCAACGTAAGCTTTCCAACAGTATATGACTCGATGCTATAGCACTGTATGGTTTTAATTGTAAATAACTATTCAAAGCCAGTTAATCTGGCCCATTGAGTGGATGACATAACTGCATAATTAACCAATGGTCCAAACTGATGGTCCAAACTCATAGTACAAACTCATAGTCCAAACTCATAGTCCAAACTCATGGTCCAAACTCATGGTGGGGCGATGCAGGTAACTAGTAAATAAATAAATAAATAAAACTGATCACGTGACACATACTATGCTTAGACACATAGCTAGACAGTAGCGAAGCCACTAATTCCTGCTTTGGCCTTGGCTGATCTCGAAGGTCAAATTACCAGCATAGGGCGTTTCCGAAGTTGTACCTCGGTCAGTAGAGCTACGTTGTAAAAGAGGGAGAGCTTTCTGCCTGGTATCAGATGACAGTGTCACATGGTTGGCTTGCATGGATGGATGGGTAGATGCTAAAAGTTTCCCCTTTAAAATGGAGGATGCCTCCAGGCTCATGATTTTTCAGTGAGAGCTGTTTCTGGTACATTAAGTGCCTCCTTTACATTTAGGATGCCTGGCGTGCCTGGGGGGCAGCTAGGCGTGCCCCGCCTAGCCCTTTCCTGTTTACGCTTGCTGCTGCCACAGTTTTTTACAATCCGGACAGATAAATATGGAACATGCGGTATATTTTCTTCTCAAAACCTTTCCCGTGGCCTTTACAAGTCATCATCATCATCAGCCTGACTACGCCCACTGCAGGGCAAAGGCCTCTCCCATGTCTCTCCAGTTAACCCTGTCCTTCGCCAGTGGCGGCCACCGTATCCCCGCAAATTTCTTAATCTCATCCAGCCACCTAACTTTCTGCCGCCCCCTGCTATGCTTGCCGCCTCTTGGAATCCACTCCGTTACCCTTAAGGACCAGTGGTTATCTTGCCTTCGCATTGCATGCCCTGCCCAAGCCCACTTCTTCATCTTGATTTCGACTAGGATGTCATTAACCCGTGTTTGTTCCCTCACCCACTCCGCCTGCTTCCGATCTCTTAAAGTTACACCTTTCATTTTTCTTCCCATAGATCATTGTGTTGTCCTTAACTTAAGCTGAACCCTCCTTGTTAGCCTCCACGTTTCTGCCACGTTTTTACGGGTGAAAATTTGTGTAACCCTTCAAAGGGTGTGTCTGGAGAAGCGTCTTTCGGAAAACAGCTGAAACCTGACTTTACTAACCTGCAGGTGGACGATCCACTGGCGAGCATAGCGAGTGGTCCGACAGTGCCCAACAAGGATGACCCCAGCACGCCAATGCGGTTGATGGACAAGTACCGCATACGGGACCAGGTGCCACCGACCGTGTTGACTGCGCTGGAGCAAGTCCAGTCTCACCGGGGCCCTCCAACCACGCAGTCCCTGAATGTCCTCATTGGCAACAACAAGGTGGGCATGCGCATTTGTGACCTTCGCCCGCCTCTTCCTGGTGGTACCACATGCCTGGCTTTTGGTTTCTGTTAACTCTCTGCAGTCCGAAACTTTTACCAACTTTGCGGTCATTCCGGTCTGAAACTATTTCGCCCGTTTTAGCCGCTGTGGTGGCTCAGTAGTTATGGTGCTCGGCTGCTGACCCAAAAGTCGCGGATTCGATCCCGGCTGCGGCGGATGAATTTCGATGGAGGCGAAATTCTTGAGGCTCGTGTATTGTGCGATGCCAATGCACGTTAAAGAACCCCAGGTGGTCGAAATTTCCGGAGCCCTCCACTACGGCGTCACTCATAGCCTGAGTCGCTTTGGGACGTTAAACCCCCATAAACCTATTTTGCCAATGTTCGGCGCCATGAAAGAAAACAACTGTGCAAGAACAGCTTAAGGAATGTTTATTTTTTCTGTTCTTGTCCTAGTCTTTGAAAGAATCGTGTGTAGTTAGCCGATAGCAAACCGATAGCAAACCAGCCAATTCATCCGATAGCAAACTGGAATGGCAGTGTTGCATTATCAGGAGGAGCCCGACTAGCGTCTGCAAATTGTTAATTGAGGGGTTGTTGCCTAATTTCTATCTGTGCACAGGGCTCGTTTGCGATGTCCGATTGCACTACGATTTATGTATATGGCACTTAGTCAAAGCTGAACCATTTGATTTGTCTACCACTGGAGTGGCTGGCTTACTTCAGCACATTATTGATGAATTTACAGGAAAGGTCTCGCAAGTTTGGACACAAGTGCAAGTGCTCGTCGGGGCAGCAAATTTCTGCCATTGTTTCGGCAGTCCTTTTCTTGCCTTGATAGCATGAAGAGATCCCTTCAGGTGCCGTTTGTGGCACACATTTTTGAGAGTCTTCAGGAATCGCTAGTAGTTTTATTTTTTTCTTTGTCACCTATGTTTATTTTTTAAAGACAAGATTGTTCAGTGATATAAGCTTTACACTGGCTAATCGCATAGGCTAACTCTTGCCAATGTTGGTGAAGCAACCTTCTATGCTGGGTTTGCTTTTCTTCAATGTTCTTACCATTCCAGGGTGATGTTTAAACTATGCGAGCTGCTGGCAGCTTTGGTATTTTTATTTTGAGGGGCACAATTTGCTGCACCTTCGGGTTGTTCTGGGTTGAGATGTCAGGTGCCAGCTCCTTCTTGAGCACGACCTCCCCTGTGCCCGTCGCCACGAAGTTGATTGTTGTAATGGTGGCTTGTGTGCCGTTCTTTGTAGGCGGGTCGATGTTGCTGAGAACGCCTTCGACATTGCCAAGGTCATCTTCTTGCAGTGGCCTCTCTCCATACACATGGCAAGTAGTGTCTGTTGAAAGAATGGGGAATTAGGGAACTCTCTCTTGTCACAAATGCTAGACTTGCAAAGCCTGCAGGTATTGCTGGTAAAGTAGCGCTGCAGTGGAAACGAATCCTTCACCGCCACGCTGTTGCATGCGGTGTACCGTAGAATGTTAACCTGATGCCTTTTTGGATGACATTGCAGTTTTGGCATGCTTCCCATAGCATCTCTGGCTTCCATTGCTCTAGCGCGCCTAAGTCGTGCATTTTCTGGAATTCTTCTCAGAGTTGGCTACTATTGCAGTCACACTGTCTTGAAGGGGGTACGTGGTGTCCATCATCCCTAAGCAACACACGGCTTATGGGGGACACTGTAGTGGAAAGCTCTGGATTAATTTGGACCACCTGGGGTTCTTTAATGTGCACTGACATTGCACAGAACACGGGTGTTTTGTAATAGAAATGTGTCTTCTGTGGTCGAGATTCAATCCCGCGACCTCGGGATCAGCAGCTGAGCGCCAGAGACACTGAGCCATTGCAGTTGGTTTTTCGTGAAGGTGGGCCGTTGAAATTGGAACCGGAGCACAGGGCCTCTCCGCTGCCTTCCATTCGAATAGTCAGTTTGTGCTGCATGTCCAGACCTCTTATGTTTCCAGCAGGTTTACCATGTCCAGCCATCTGCACCCTCTTGACTGTGTGTGTTGGATATGAATCGGCGTTTTTTTTACTTTTGTATGCCTGCCTTTTCGTTCCTTGTTTTCACTTGAGTGTCGATGTCATATGGCACCTTTTTCTTCTGATCTGCCAGTCTCACAAAGATGTCGAAAAAACAAATGCACATTATTGACATCATCCCAAATGGAATCAAAAGAATGAAATGGACTTAGCATCCTCTTCGTTTCTCCATCTGCTTCACACAGTCCATTGCACACAGTTTGCACCCATAATCAACTTTGCACCTCTGGGGACCATTAAGGTGTCTGCAAGCTCTCTGCTCTTGGTAGCACACCTCTCAGGGGTGAAAGCCATAACCTCTTAGTTTTATAGATTTTGACTGCAGTCGCAGGGGATGTTTTTAATATGATGAGATGTGCTAGTGCATACATGCTGTTACATTACAGGCCAAATGCAGAAAAATTTTTTGCCCCTTAAAAAGGCTTTCTTTAGTAGTTAGTGTGTGAAGAGAGAGTCCTGTGCAATAACCGTGTATCACACAGTTTTCATCCAGTTTTGGTGTCTTTCTCATATCACCTTTTTCTGCATATGTTGCTTCATTTTGCATGCTTGCTAAACCATAGGTAGAAACACGAGAGCTGTGCTTGTGGTCCACATACATATGCACCTGTAGCAACTGTAAACTTGCTTGCATCTCAATACTAGAAAAAAAAAAGTTACTTTCCTTCTTAGTGCCTGCTTCCAGACCACTTGTGTTTTACGGGTTACAGTTATAGCTCCAAGGTAAATGGTGGTGTTGTCTGAGTGCTTAGTATGCTGTCGCTGGAACCCCCCTGCCTGATGGCTGCAGAGAATGCTACGCAGGTAGGCAGGAGCCACACAGTGTTAGGACTAGGGGCACAGAAGGAAGTATTTAATTCGCTTTTACCACAGAGCAAAAATACGCTGAATTTGGGAGCTCCTATCTGGCACAAACATGAGCTGATGGCTGGGTAACATCACACACACATAAAGGCACAAATAGAGGAACGTACAGAGGCAGCAGAGATGCAATCATTTATATCAGTGACTCTAGCGGAGTAATCCCCGACAGTCCAGTGTAAAGCTAATCCTGCCTGTCCATTCACACCACCACCACCAGCTATTGGAGTGAAGCACAAGCTGTCCACTTTGTGCTTTGGTTTCACATAGCAAGGTGAACTACTACATGCATTTTAAAGTTTCTTTGCACGTGCTCTGAAGAGTAAACTTTTGCAGTGATATTTTTGCTGTAGAAAATGCCGAAGAGTGGCCTTCTTTCTGGCCACTTGATTCCACCAACATGCAAGAGGCTTCGAGCTATCTGTTGACATGAGTGTGCCATGCCAGAGTGCAAAGTTTATTCTCGTGTATGCTTGCTGCGTAGTTCTTAACACCTGAAACTAGGAGATGTATTTGGTTAATTCTCAATTCAGCTATCTGCCTCTTTATCATAGGTTAACCCTGTCGTAAATTGTGAAGCCAGCGATTGCCATTTCATGCTAGATATCCATTGTGAGATCTTGGGCAGTGGTGGCCAATGGTATTGGAACAGAGGAATAAACTGGGAAAGGAGCTGCTAGAAATGTCCCAGAGTGGTACTGTACTCACCAGTAGTGCGATCATCGTCACCAGGTGGCGTCGCGTGCCGTGTGCCTGATGGGCCGCCAGATGGGCTACCAGTCGTACCTGCTGACCACCTCACTGATGGGCGAGTCGCGATTGGTGGGCAAGGCCCTGGCCCACCTGGCCTTCTACATCTGCTATGGCGAGTCGGACGTGCCGATCGTCCACGACCCCGTCACCGAGATCGCCCAACACCTGCAGGTGAGCACTGCAATGTCCTTTGGTGGTCCCTACTTTGCAGAAATGAGGTGAGAAAAGACCTTTGCAACATGGGCATCACCCAAGTAGCATCTAGGGTGGCACCCAGGTTGGAAAAGTCTCTGTAGAGCCAGATTAATGGAGTCTGTGGGCAGCATTCTCTCCAGCTATTTCTTACCACATGCTTCACGGTGGAAGTTGGAGGTTATGTTATTTGTGCACACAGTGCTATTGCTGATGCAGTCATGCATCCCATCCCATGAACATGCCGTGGCGTTTGAAACGATGGGCATAACTGTCATCAGAACTGTGGGGTTGCGCTTCGTTCCAGTACACCTGTTACAGATGGATGATGCCTTTACGCAAGTTTCATATGCAGTGGGCTTGTGGTAATTCATACTCAAATAATTTACGCCTTCGGTTAATTTCGGAAAATTTCGCTGTCATTCTTGTTAAGAATCATTAACATATTTTCTAAAACTTGAGATTGAGTAAAATGCAAAGTCGGCAGCACTACACAAAGGGTGCAGGGGAAAGGGAAATGTGTGCCTCCAAACCACAAGTCAGTCCAGAGCTGGCCACCCAGCTCCAAGGCTACACAACAACAGTGAGCACACTGGCAGAGCATGGGGATTGTTTCTTTCAGGTCTGTGAGAAACTGAGCAAACAACGACCTTTAAAATTATTTTTTACCTTCGTGTAAAATCCATGTAAAACAGGCTGCCAGCCACTTTCTCTCTCTCTCTTTAATTCCCTTTTCACCTGTTCTCGACTCACTAGAGACCCCCTTCGATGGAGCCAAACTTTAAGGACTGCTTGTGAGGAGGTCATTGTATTGTGCCTGTTAAGGAGGCTGCGGAAGGCCTTACAGTTTTATTTATTTATTTATTTATTTATTTATTTACCCACAGCGCCAAGCGGCATTACAGGGGGGGAAGGTACACACAAACAACAAGCATAATATAAGCAGTGTCAGCCATGGAAACAAGTACAAATTGCATCAAAACAAACAAAAACAAAAACAGATAAAAATTTCACAGAACCACGAAACTGAAATGGTTATTATAAGGTAGAAAAGAAAACATCACTAGACATAATACAAGCAGTGTCTGAAGACAATTTGTTCCAATCGCGTATTGTTCGGGGAAAAAAAGACAATCGAAATACATCAGTTTTTGAGGCAATCTCCCGTACTTTGAAACTATGGTCTACGCGGTCAGATATATAATGAGGTGCCAGTATATACTTCGCTCTTTCAATGCCAACAGAACAATGATAAATCGCGTGAAAAAACTTTAGTTGCAACTTACGTCGACGGATTTCCAAATGCTCCCATTGCAATCTTTCTTTCAAAGTCTCGGCAGAGATATCTTTTCTGTAAATTCCTGACACAAACCGAGCAGGTAAGTTCTGAACCCTTTCTAATTTGGCTTTATCTCGCACCGCTAGAGGATCCCAAATTATGCAGGCATATTCAAGGATTGACCTAACATTGGTTTTATATAATAATTCTTTTGTATATAGTGGAAAAGACCTGGCATTTCTACGCATAAGGCCCAAAGCTTTCGCAGCTCTGGATGCTACATAATCAACCTGTCTCTGCCACTTTAGTTGAGATGTAAAGTAAACACCTAAGTATTTATACTCAGAAACTTGATTTTATCTTCTACCATGCAGATTATAGCTGCTCACGTGAGGATTTTTCTTTCTGGTAAATGTCATACAGACAGTTTTATTTAAGTTTAGTCTCATATGCCATATACACACCATTCGATGATTCTGTGGAGTACTAGTTCTCTTAAAAATCCCATCAGTGGACATCGAGTACAGCCCGACGGTATTGCGAGAACTCATCATTGCTGCAGCGTTTTTAATGAAAAGCAGACGAACATTGTCTACTTTTTAATCAGTTAAATTATCTGCTGTACGAAATGTGTTGAAAGCTTTTTTGTAGCCATTCGATGATTCGATCTGAGAGTCATTTGGACATTTTTTTCTAGTCCCTTGAGGTCCCATTTAATATGGTTTTACTTTATTGGCAAACCAGTTTACGCTCTTCTTACTCCTTGTGGGCCACTGAGGATTGAAGCCACCTGTCGTTTTTTTTCTTGAGTTTTGCTTGGCCTGAGAACTTGCATCAGATGCTTGGATTTGGTTTGTTTTTTGTGGGTCAAGAAGGCATAGGTTGCCCGTAGACTTTCACAGCTGACAAAGCATTTCTGAATGCTTGGCACTCAGTCAGATAACAGCCGAAAAAAAGTTGAAGAATGCATGTGGCCTATTTTAGTTGGGCTTGGGAGATCATTGTACCTGTCTTGCTTGACTTCCTGCATTTTAGTTCAAGCATGGCACACACACTAGTCCACTAGCAATGGCAATGTTTTGCAGCTGGTGCCGATTTCCTCTAGTTTATGGTTGTATCATTTTGGTGTTTGGTTACCTTGCCAAATCACAAAGAAACTGAATGACACCAGCGAGCAGCCGGAGATGAGGACAATTAGAGGAATGGACAACTAGTGTGGCCAGATGATAAAAAACAGGTGCCTATAGCTTTACAGCAAGACAAAACATTAGTCATGTTAAGTAATGCTTTACTCATGTTAATCACTTTGTCGGTAATATATGAAAAAGAAGATGATATAATCACAATTATAGGTACGGCGTTGTTTTCAAGTCAAAGCCAAACTTGATGGCAGCAGTGCCACTAAAGCATGGTAAGCTGAAGCTTCCAAATGCTTCAGAAAATCACTGTGAAGCCTGCTGCAAGTCCATTGAGTTCAGATGCCATGTGGGGGTCTCAAATGTTCGTTTCGGCATAGTACTTATGTGGCAGAAATGTGCGTTCTTGTCTGTGGCCTCTCGTCAGGCTTGACTGAGTAAACCACCAGCTCAGTGGGCAGTAGAGCTTAGCCGGAGTGCTGATTTCCTTCTGCTGACAGTGAACAATAATCCCAGCATACAACAAATTGAGACATTTGCAGTAGATTTTCTGACACTTTTTGTTCATAATTGCATACAATCATTGTAAGGGATCGGTAGTGTATGCGGGGTCATCGGAACGCGGCTGGGGGCGCTCAAAGCGAAGCGTGTCCCTTCTTGGAACGCGGCCGCTCGTGAACGCGCCGGGAACTACGGGTGTTTCCCCGCCTCGTGTTACCGATTCGCGCACGTGCTGGCACGAATGTGTATTTGTGTGTGTTTTTATTTTTATTTTGTGATGGAGAGGGTGCTTCACCTTACGGGAGCTGGAGGGCTGGCCAGGCTCTCGATAAACCAATCATGTGAACATTGTAACATGATTGGAAGCCACCAAATGTGGGCCGGGCCTTTAGGGCTTTAAAACCGGGCCCCGGAGCCGGACGCGGGGTTCTGAGCTAAGGTGAGATGCTATGCATCTTCGGCTATGCCGAGTAGGGGCCTCCCCTAGTGTTAGCCAGTTCCACCCTTTTTGTTGTTTGTCCTTTTGCTGCTTAATTTGTCTCGAGTGCCTTAACTTGTATATGCTGTAAATAGCTGTATATAAACTTCAAGTATTCGCCTTACCCCTGCGTGTCAACTCCACACAAGACCGTCTCTGACGGGGCACCCCTGGTGCGAAGGAACGCTTCAGTCTTCAAGTTAAACAAACCGTCTCTGGCGGGGCACCTCCGGTGCAAGGAAAGAGAACCTGAAATTTACTATCATGAACAAGCGAGTGGTGATAGCCTGAGGACGCAGCATTGTACAATGGTATGCTCACCACCCGACTAAATGGCACAAGCCTAAGTGTGTTGTTGGGCAGTGCCCTTGGTGTTTTGTGTGTTCCTCGTTGTCCATGCCCTCGTCTTTCGTGCAGTTTTTAACATTCTGGAACTTAATAAATAAAGTGGGCTACAAGAAGAATTGGCAAGTAAAAGGAAATCCCTGTTTCGGTATCCACATTGCCTGCAAGTAGATCTCAAAAATAGTGATTAGTCTTATTCTGTGGGTACAGTATATGCTAAGGTGCTTGAATTCAAGTTAGAGAACCATAACGAAGGAAGGCTTGCATGTCATGTCATTCGATGTCAACTTCACATCATGGTGCAGTATATGTATTTTGGCTCTGTTGAGCTGTTCTGCATACCTGTGAGGTGTTTTGTGTATTGTGCTTTTTTTCCAGGTGCACATCTCTGTAGCCAGTGCAGAACAAGGGTAATTAGAGATCAGTGGGAGCTTTTGCAAGAACGATAGAAAAAGCCAAATAAATTGTATCGATTTTTTTCCTATTGCATTACAAAGCAGTATATCAGTACAGTGATAGTGCTTCTATTTTTTATTTCAGTATTGGTATAGTTACCGTGTTGATGTATCGGTTGTATTGGTGTATGGGAGCCTTAGGAAAAATTTCAACAGATAATACCAATATAAATTCTATTGGTTTTATCTATTACAATATGAAACAGTAGACCTATACAGCTTCTTTTTTGTCTATTCCTGCATTGGCTCTATGGGTGCACGGGAGCCTTAAAATAAAAGGCCAATGAAAATCCTATTGGTTTTTCCTGTTTAATCATGAAACAATAGATCAATACACTGAATAGCTTTTATATGCTCATTCTTGTGTTGCGGTATCAGTAGTACTGGTGTACATACACCTGGTGCCTTTGCCCTGCAGTTGCAGTCGCTAACTTCAGATTTGACTGACAGTAATAGCGGCAATGTGGATGTGCGTACAGGTTCGCTACCGTGACCTGGAACAGCTGAAGGAGTCGGCTGAGCGAGCGTTCGATCTGGGCCGCCCCATCTGCGTGGTGGCCGCAGGGGAGACAACGGTGCGCGTGACGGGGCCGGGAAAAGGCGGCCGCTGCCAGGAGTTGGCCCTGTCTGCCGCCATTGAGCTTGACCAGCTTTTTAACCGGCCCGAGCTGCAGCCTCAGCGTGCTGAGCTGCTCGTCATGGCTGCTGGTGGGTGCTTCTGCAAAGATTTGCCTCGATTCAGATCTTGGCGGTGTTGTTGGTGCTACAGATGGGGGGCAATAGGATGATGATGATTACAATGTCTTACATCTATTGTATCATCGGTTACTCTTTGTAGAGTTTCTCATACACTGACCTAGAGGGAAAAGTGGTGATGTGACTTTTCATCCTCTCATGGAGTGCCTGGAAATGGAGTGTCTGGCTTGCCTGGCATTTGGCAAAAAACATGGATTGAATCATAACAGTATGACTTTTTCATGAGACAAACCTCAAACAAATGCTTTGGTAGTGTTCGTATGAGCCCAGTACTAAGCATACACTTTTGTTTAATTTATTAAAGTGAGAAACTCCGTATTAAAAGATCTTAATCTGCGCAGATTTGAGAGCATTGCCATGTAGCTATGATTCTGCTGCAGAATCCACATTTTCAGAAAAGCCCAACCATTTCCGAGCATTGCCTTGGTGGATGAAGAAACTCGCATATATGGTGGCGTCTCTTTTCCCTCTAGGTAATTTGCCGCCACTGTGGCTCAGTGGTTATGGTGCTCGGCTGCTGACCCGAAAGACACGGGTTCGATCCCGGCCGCGGCGGTTGAATTTCTTTGGAGGAGAAATTCTACAGGCCCGTGTACTGCGCGATGTCAGTGCACGTTAAAAGAACCCCAGGTGGTCGAGATTTCCGGAGCCCTCCACTACGGCGTCCCTCATAGCCTTAGTCGCTTTGGGACGTTAACTCTTTCGCTACCGCGGAAAAATGCCCGATTTGGAGAGTACTGAAAGAAAATTTTTTTTCAGAAGAACTATTACACCCAGCACATATTGCAATGCATGATTTGTAGCTTATTAGTTGCACTTCTGAATGAAACAAACAGAAGAGTTGTGTGTGCAAAAGTAAATGAACATTTATTTCTGAAATTTGCTAAAAACACAAAAAAAGTATATAGCAAAAACAAATATTTCCAGCTGCACTAAGCCCGAGCTTGATTAGAGGAAAACTGGAATATACAAACTGTTTCACGTGTTTATAGCTGTCATTATTCACAGTTTCAGCTATGAGAAAAATTTACTGCACTTTCCATGGCTTGTCAAGTCAGTGGTCATGACTGTGGTGCCACTGTGAAGAGCAATAAGGGGTGGAGATGTGAAGCAGAAGTAGACTGACAAGTGCTTCACGTAAGGTTTTATCTTTGTTCCTCCCTTGTTCTCTGATAGCCGAGCTTGCAGTTTCTTCTTTTTTTTTCATTCTTTTCAATTGGTGTTAAATGGATTCTATGAGAGGATTGGGGCGTGGACTTCTTTTCCCTCATCATACCAGAAGATTTCTTGAATGAGCTGCTCCCTGAAAGCCAGCTGATAAAATTTGGCATTTTAGGCAAACTCTAAAACATCAGGATCGATGAAATAAGTTTTATCGATGTGGTTCAAAAGCCAGGACACTTTCCAAGTGTTGCCAATAGGAGCTGCCGCCACTGAATCATCCGGGTCCGTTACGTGCAAAAAAAAAAACAAACAACAAAAGCGAAAAACCAATTTTGAAAAATGATTTTTGATGGCAGAGGGCCAGAATACATTATTCTGGCATTTCAGTAGAGATACAGTCGTGGCAGGTCAACAATTCCAATGTAAATGATGATTCCAATGAACATCAGAATTTCCAACAGATTCACGTCTTCCTATGAGCCGTCACGCCTAATTCGCTGAAAATCTTCATCCATGCATACTTATTAGTGTTTCCGCACACGGTCTTCATCATTTCCGCCGTGAAGAGCATCAAAAAAAGTCGAGAAGTCGAGTGAATCTCCGAGCGCCGCTCCGCAGCGATGCGCCGATATGGACACCTAGCTGTCGTCTTGGTTGAAAAACGCGACGCGACCTTGAGCATTTGGCAAACTCTCTTCGCTATACGTTGTCAAGACCCTGAAGCACAAAAATAAACCACTGTCATCAATTACAAACCGTATGCACCGCAGAAAACACACAGCGAACGAAAACAGAACTTGCATGCAAGTACGCGCTGACGTTCCAGGCTCCCGAGGCAAAGTCTCGCAGTCAAAACCGAAATCCGACGTTTGTACATTGTTGCCCGACTAATAACCGCTGCTTTTGTCGCAAAAAACGAAACTGAAACCGGCCGACGTGCTCGGTGTCAGCTTTCGCTTTCGACGAGCGCGCGGCGACGCGGACGCCATTTTCTCCGGCTGACGCTGTTGAGGCCGTTCAAAGTTTTATTTTTCACGGCGCCCCCTCACGTCAAAACACTCAAACCAAGGCTGCAATTGAGAGAGCAGTTGTTGAGCTTGCTAACTAGATGGCGGAGCACGTCCACGACGCTCCAAAATGAGCTTTTTTGCGCGGGCGATTTGAATCGATCATATGCAAACGATGGCCTATGGCACGGTGGCGAAAGAGTTGAACCCCATAAACCAAACCACCAAACCAAACCCTCTAGGTAATTTGAAATTTTGTAGCTCCCTGTACCAAGTTGGGTGGCGGATTTAAAATTTATCCTTTAGGACTGCTATCCTCATGGAAAGGGATATGAAACTAGCACTGACTGGTGACTGTTTTTCTGGAGATGTGTATTGGGTAAGGTGGCATTGATTCATTATTGGTAAGAACTAAAATGGGTGTGGACATGAAAGAAGCAATTGTCACCATCTCGTCTGGTTTATATCATGTGCTCCTCCATTTTGTATATGCTCACGCTTTCCACTTGGCTGCCCATTCACTCTCTCAGGCACAACCTTCACACTTCTCTATGTGCACATTCCACTCCCATCCATAAATCTCAACGGGCTCAGTGAATGCTTTACGGACACCTCACTTTTAGAGCAGTAGCAGCATATGTGTGCATTATTGTCTTTTTCCAGCCAAATGTCACGAGCACTTTCCTGCTCAGCTGCTTTTTGTGTTCACTTGGCTGTGCAGGTACGGATGGCCAGGACGGACCGACCGACGCGGCGGGTGCCATGGCGCATATTGCGACCATTCCTGAGGCTCGTGCCCAGGGCATCAATGCTGCGGAAGACCTGGAGCGCAATGACTCGCACCACTTCTTCCGCACCTATTCCAACGGAGCGGACCACCTCATCACCGGCCTTACGGGCACCAACGTCATGGACCTGCACATGCTGCTGCTGCGCCGGAAGCCCGTGGCCAGTTAGCGCCACCGGACTCTCACTGTGCCCAGAACCACCGTCGCCGGACTGCACCCTGTTCGAAAAATTTTTATGTAGTGCGCCAGCTGTCCCTGGGATGCTTGGAAGAGCTATGCGGCCATTGGTCTAGTGGGCGCACTTGCGAACACATGTTGCTGACAGTGTAGGGCTTTGGTCGTGTGCATTCCGAGCACCAGTAGGGCAGTGGTGTGCTGCTTTTTACTTAAAAAAAAAATTCACTTCACTTCAGCCCGTGCGTTGCAAATGCACGGTCTGCTGCATAAGGATTGGGAAGAGCCGAGATATCAAGTAGCGATAAAAACCACCATGCTGCCTTTGAACAACTCTCCAAGCAATTATTTTTCTTCAAACAGTTCCTATGTGTTACCCTACAGCCGTGATACTGTACAGGTGCCAATAGTTTTTGCCAAATATTTCAGAGTAGCGTAACCAAATGTAGGTTTAAGTATTATGTTGCATAGGTCAGACCTAATGTAGCATTAGATCATTAATGACCTAATGTAACAGCTTTTACTGTCAATATGACTGTAAACTGGGCGTTCATTAGATCATTAATGACTTAATGTAACAGCTGTCACTGTCATCATGACTGTAAACTGGGCATTCATTATATCATTAATGACTTAATGTAACAGCTTTCACTGTCATCATGACTGTAAACTGGGCATTCATGAGATCATTAATGACTTCATGTAACAGCTTTCACTGTCACCATGACTGTAAACTGGCCATTCATTAGATCATTAATGACCTAACGTAACAGCTGTCACTGTCATCATGACTGTAAACTGGGCATTCATCAGATCATTAATGACCTAACGTAACAGCTGTCACTGTCATCATGACTGTAAACTGGGCATTCATAAGATTATTAATGACTTAATGTAACAGCTTTCACTGTCATTATGACTGTAAACTGGGCATTCATTAGATCATTAATGATTTAATGTAACAGCTTTCACTGTCATTATGACTGTAAACTTGGCATCCATTATGTCATTAATGACCTAATGTAACAGCTGTCACTGTCATCATGACTGTAAACTGGGCATTCATGAGATCATTAATGACTTCATGTAACAGCTGTCACTGTCATCATGACTGTAAACTGGGCATTCATTAGATCATTAATGACTTAATGTAACAGCTTTCACTGTCATCATGACTGTAAACTGGGCATTCATTAGATCATTAATGACCTAATGTAACAGCTGTCGCTGTCATCGTGACTGTAAACTGGGCATTCATTAGATCATTAATGACTTAATGTAACAGCTTTCACTGTCATCATGACAGTAAAGTGGGCATTCATTAGGTCATTAATGACTTAATATAACAGCTTTCGCTGTCATCATGACTGTAAACTGGGCATTCATTAGATCATTAATGAGTTAATGTAACAGCTTTCTTTGTCATAATGACTGTAAAGTGGGCATTCAAAACCTTTCATAGTAGAAATGTGGGTACGTGTTTCATAAGTGATGATGTCCTACATGAGGGTGCCTTCGAAATGTTCACTTCAAGTGTTATGGCTTGCTCTCTTTCTTTATATTGTCATTGTTTTGCACGAATGTGGCATTCTCGCTCAGGGTGTAAATAGGGGTAGGATCTTCACGTGGCATATAACAGTTCAATGGAGGATTCTGAGCTCGTCTTTTTACCGTGGGAACTCGATCTACATGCTGCAAGCATTCGTAGAAACTTTTAATTATTGTCATGTGTGCCGATTTCCCTATTAAATCGAATTAAACATCCCAGCTCCTGCCTTTTTTTTTTTAAATTCACCTCTGAAAGTAGGAGTCAACCAAAACATGGAGTGCCTTTCAGCCAGTCGCTTGGTGGCTTACCGCTCTGCCATCAGCGGAGTGACACGTAAAGCAAAGAGTCCACATATATTTTTATTTCCGTTGACACAATTTGTTGCTATGTTGTCTGTGACTGAAACTATTTATTCACAGAAGCCTAAAAAAAAATAAAAGCGAAAGCGAAGCCGCCTCCATGTGTTGGTTGACTCTTCCTACTTTTGTAGGTGGGATCGAAAAAAAGAAAGGCAGTAGCTGGGACATTTAATTCGATTTAATTGGGAAATCGGCCACACAGGACAATAATTTGAAGTTTCTAAGAATGCTTGGAGCGTGCAGGTCTATTTCCCGTGGTAAAAAGACGAGCTGAGAACCCTCTTTATTGCACCTTTAAGCATTCAGCCAAGATGATATGGCCGTTCAGATAGGACTCTGAGAATGTGAAAGTTAAAAGCCTGACTCCAGCATTCTATTTTACTATGCCATATTCAGTGGCGAGGATGGCCATAGGCGTTCTGTTGTAGCCTGTTTAGTAAGCAAAAACGTCAGTTTGAAATAACTTGCGTTTTGTAGCAAGAGTATGAGGCTGAGAAAGTATTGCCAATATTTCAATTTAGACTCTTGAGCAGAAAGATGCCCTTAGGGAGCAAAAACTGAAAAAATCTGGATACCTCATAGCACACTATCATGAAGGTGAACAACAGCACAACTAGATGGAGCACAGGGACAAGAAATCGAGAACACTGTTGCCTATTTCTTGTCTCTCGTGTTTTGCCCAGTTGTCAAGCACATGACGTGCAAAATGGGAGCTCTTTAATATATAGATGAACTGCCAAGGAAATAAGAATGTGATAACATATTTGTTGGATGTAGCAGTACCGTTACATTCATTTTTTCTCATGTACAGCATCAGGGAAGTGCTCGCATCTTTCCTGTCTCTTCAACTTCAGCCAGTATTGCTTGCCTATTCTACTGTTTTACTGTTTTTTTTAGTTTCACATGACCCGGTGAAGTGACAATACATTTTTGGACTTTTGTTCTACCTCGACTGCTTACTGTTTTTTATTCAGGGCCGACCATTTTACATGAGTTTGGCTTTCGACAAATGCGCATTAAAAAATGTCTCCGCAAAATAAGAGGAAGTAGTGAGGAGAAGGTGTGCTGGCCAGATTGTGGCCACACCCAAACCGCTCGATGCCAACTGTGGCAGGACAGGACCACAGAGGAGTGGCGGGTTAGTTGATGTGCGCTGGTAGCGGCATTAATGTGCTTGACCTTGAGCACCAGCCGCAGTGCAAGACTCGCAACCAATGTTTGAAAAGCCCAGGATAGTTAATGAAATGCAGTGACTGGACCACGAGGTTCAGAAAGAATAAAAGAAATTGGCAGTGGCTTAGCTCAGCTAGGCCAGGATATATGTAGCTAGCGAAAGCAGTTTCGCCTACTGACATTTCGGTAGCGACATGCTGTCGTTGTCGTTCAGCAGCTTGGCAGCGTCTCTTCGCGAGACGCTCTTGTTCTTCAATGTCTCAGCTGCCCGCTTAAAGGTGCGCTGAAGAGGAATCTGAACTCGTCTTTTTGCCACGGGAACTCGATCTACACGTTCCGAGCATTCTTAGAAACTTCAATTTATGGCCCTGTGTGGCCAATTTCTCTAATTAAATCGAATTAACATCTGGCTCCCGCCTTTTTTTCCGAATTCTCCCCTGTACGGTGGGCGGAGTCGACCAACGCGTGGAGTGCCTTTCAGCCAGCTCCATGGAGGCTTTGCTTTCGCTTTATTTCGCAGGTAATATAGCCGCAAAATAAGCCCGCAGAAATAAAAATATGCGCGGACTATTTGCTTCTACTCACTACTACGTATCACTCCGCCGATGGCAGAGCGGCAAGCCGCCACGGGACTGGGTGAAAGGCACTCCACGTGTTGGTCGACTCCACCCACCGTACGGGGGAGAATAAAAAAAAAAGGCGGGAGCCGGACGTTAATTCGATTTAATTAGGGAAATCGGCCGCACAGGACAATAAATCGAAGTTTCTAAGAACGCTGGGAACGTGCAGATTGAGTTCCGTGGCAAAAAGACGAGTTCAGATTCCTCTTCAGTGCACCTTTAACCTTTCTTGCCAGCAGCTGCTGCAGAGCGACGGTGCGCAGCGCACACCTGTGGCGAGCAGCCACAACTGGTTGCCATGGTAACGACGTATGTGCAGTAGTGGCCTTTGCCCGGCTCCACGAAATGTGCTTCTGCGAGCCTAGTGTAGCTCTCGCTACAAAAGAAACTGGTAAGAACAATCATGATTTTCAGCAGCAGTGTCGTGAAACAGAGCTCAGGAATGCAAGAGTGGCTTGTGGGGAGACCAAGCAGCAGGAACTCCTTCACCATCAGCGCAAGTACGTCCGCCTCACGTCAGAGACCTCTTCCGCATCCCTCCAATTTACCCTGTCCAGCACGCGATGCAACCATCTTATCCCCGCAAACTTGACTCTTGCCATGCCCTGCTGCATTTTCAGTCTCTTGGAATCTACTCAGTCACCGTAATTGACCTTCAACTGTAAAAGCTTGTTAAATCGACCCCCATTAATTTGGAAATGCGGATAATTCGAACTGCCGGCATGGTTCCCGACAACACCCATGTAAGTCTATGGCATTGTATGCTACAGGTCTTGCACCGGTTAATTCGAATGGGCCTCCATGTCCAGGTGTGGCCCGCACAGCAAGAGATCGTTGATGCACCCCTACTCAAAACCCGAATTTTAAGCTGCAGAGCCACTCACGATCCACGCATTCCTGACAGCGGCGTGCAACTGCAGACGACGAACTAACTGGCCAGTCTCGAATGGCCGAAAGACCACTTAGTTTCATTTTCACTTTTTTTTTTAGCTTCGTGCCAGCTTGCAGTGAGGGCAGCTGGACCAACCAACATCATTCAGCCTACCGCCATTTCGGACGCTGAATGGCACGTTGCTGGTGTCCCCTCCGCTCACCCCCCCCCCCCCCCCCACCCACCTTTTCTTTTCCTCGTTTCAGTGCTGCTGAGCATTTCTTTCGCTTTCAAGCGCGTGGTTCCGTTCTTCCAGTGCACTGCCGAAACTGCAAACACGTCACGTGCTGTTCCCAGTTCTTGGCCTCCTTACACCCAACAGTGCTGCTTCTGAGGGATGTGACGTGGTATCGGTGGAGCTCCATTGCACCGCACTGCCAAAAATTCAGAAGAGTCCCTGACGATTTTGAGGCAGTTTTGCTTCTAAGCTCCCGACACCGTGCATGTAATGAAGCATTGATGGAAACATGAAAATATTCACTACCGCGCCATCATCTCAAAAGCAGACAACCGCTGGATGCCCACTTTTTCACCAGACAAATTTTATCATGATGCGAGCGGCTCTGGACAATTTTTTTCAAGGTAATTCGGCAATTCGAACTTTCCGATTTTTCTTTTTTTCCACCGCTTTGTTCCCATGCCCATCTCTTACTAACTTTAGCTAGGCTATCATTAACTCGCACACTTGTTCCCTGACCCAGTATACTCTCTTCCCATCTCATAACCTTACATGTGTCATTTTCCTGTCCACGGCTCAGTGTGTTGTCCTTGGCTTAGTTTCCAAAGTAGGATTGTAGAGCTCAGGATAAGGTACAGCATTAGGACTGAAATGCCAATGAAAAAAAAATTCCGTTAGCTGTTGGTAGTGGCATCTATCGTCCATGTGACGTATTGCCATGCGATTAGGCTACTTTTCCATACCTTGCGGCGAGCTGGCATCTACTACTTTGAGGTGGATATTTTTGACCAATTTGGGCCGAAAAAGTTTTCCAACTCTTTGGAGGGCCATTTTTCCTTACCTCAAGGCGGTAGGTGCCCGGTCGCCATAAGGTAAGAAATTGTGAGCTGCCGAATGCTGACGACATGGCCGCCATGTTAAGCCTAACCTTAAGTAAATTTAACCTAATTAGGCAATATTGGTTTCTAACATGTCCTACTCATTGAGCCCGTTACGAATATCCATTAGTTAGACCATGACGTTATCAGTTAGTTAATGATAAGCAATTAAATATAACCATAACAATATTAACTGCATAGTTAATTTTGGTGTCTAACCTGTTCTACTCATATAGAGAATTCCAAATATCCAATTCGTTTTATGATGCCTCATTAATTACTGAGTTAAAAGCGATTAAACATAGTCATGTGACTAGTTAATTATGGCATCACAAAATGAGTGACGTCACCAATTCGATGTACGAATGACATCACCACTTGGGTTGCTATATCGATTTACTATGGGGCCCGCCATCTTGAATTCCTCGGACTTAAAAAATTTCACGCCGAAGGGAGGTGGTAGCAGACCATAAGAAATTAAGAAACGTGATGAATAAGAGCTAACGCTCTTAAAAGAAAGATCTGGCTAACAAGTGCGGACCTCAAGAGTGGTGTGATGCAACACCTCGAGTTCCATGACTAAGAATGGCTTTCGCAAAACATCTGTTTCTATTCTAGTTATACACACCTGCACACCCCGCAGTATGCAGGAACAAAGTGGAGCCACACTGCAAAGACAAAAATGCAAAACACGTGCACACTCCATCACTGCATGCACTAAGTATATGTGGAAGTGCACAAAAGCAAAGTTAGACTGGCACCTTTCAGGCACAAGTACCTCCCTTCCCATGCATAGCCTGATTCGCTTTGCTTCTTGAAACTGCGTTCAGGAGGTGCAGTGTTAGCGCATTTCTGCCGAAAATACATACATGGTTTGCATTGTTATGAGGCAAGCTTATACAATGAAATGGCCCAACTAGGCATTCCCTCCAGAACATGTGCACCTCTTCTACTACATTGTTTGCAGTATTAACATGCGGAAAGCTTATACTGGGTGTTTCACCTAATATGTTCTGAACTTTTATAAATAGGCTTTTTGAGTTACAGCACTCTTTTCAGTATAGCATTGTCAGCGGTGTAGCGCATCAGAATACAGCTAAAACATGATAATTAGTAGGCTGGTTAACTACTACTGAGTGGTTAAGTCGATAACTATTACTGTCATCTTATTTATTGAGAGGCATGTAGCCTACCTAAGCAATATCCATATCAATTTATACAAAAGCATTTGTTGGGCGAGTTGGTGTTTTTGATGATCCATAACTACAGCGCAAACGACAGGACAGAGATGAGGCGCTGTGTGGTGTCCCTACTTCATCTCTGTCCTGTCGTTTGCGCTGTAGTTATGGATCATCAATTTATACATTGAAAAAGCAGTTACCCTCGACACTTTGGCCCAACAAATTTCGGCTAGATCGCGCCATATGCATGCGCTTTCGAAAAGCTTGGCGGAGAAATTGCCGACAGCGACTCCGAAGCAAATGTCGCCTGTATTTTTACACCAGCACCGCCCTGCAAGCAACACAACCCCTCCAGTGCATGTAACTGGTTGAAATAGTCCAAATTTGTTGGGCCACAGTGCCGAGGGTAGTAGAGTTTTTGAATTTGTAAAAACCGATATGGATTTGACTTGCGACGGGCTACGTGCCTCTTGATAAATAAGGGGACAAACAGTAGTAGATAAGAAGTCAACCACTCAATCTCAGTTAACCAGCCTACTAGTTAGCATCTCTTAGATGTATTCTAATGTGCTACACTCCTGATAATGCTATGCTGAAAAAAGCACTTTTCTAACTCAAAGGGCCTAGTTTTAAAAACTGCAGAACATCTTAGATAAAATGTCCGTTATAATGAAATGGCCTGGTTAGGCACAACTGGAGCAGCATTCCCTCCAGACATGTGCATCGCTTAGAAAAGCAGCTGCATCTTGCTATGTGCACAGCACACACAAGTCAGCTGCTATCTGCTTGATCTTCAAACTACAATGGAGTCAGTCACATTGGAAACCACGCACGCTTTATTCACTTTGCACACTTCATTTTGTTTTCTTCATGCACATTGCGAAACTTCTTTTTCTGCAACAAACGGAAAGCAGAAAAAAAAAATTTCAGAGGATATCTCGTGTCCCCCTCAAAGCATGTGTTAGTAATAAGCCACCGGCGATAACTCCTTTATTTCCTAGCCCCCAATTCATCTTCTATATGCCACAAAATACAATTTTTTTTGTTTCTGTTATGCACACAGTCCCCGTTTGTGGCAATCGACAGTGAGACAGGTGGCTAAACTGGCTGGACCAGCGCCTTCAGCTCGGGCAGGAGATCGGGCGGCTTGGACTGGGCCCAGGATGCGGTCAGGACGGCGGCCGGCACCAGCTTCAGTTCCACCAAGGTGGCCTTGGGGTCGGTCAGGGCGTGGCCGGTGGGCGACGTCAGCGTGCAGTCGCTGCTGGCTTCCTCCATGCTGTCCAGGAGAAACTCCCGCACGGCAGCGAGTGGCTCGTGCACCGAGAACGTGCCCTACAATCCCAACAAAACCCTATTTGAAAAACCATTTAAGCTGGCTTTCTTTCATGTGTTACTGGTCATTGGTCATATGTTTAGGGGAACACACTGCCTTGTGCTGTGTTGTTCTTCCTTCGTCCCGTGTCTAGCGCTGTTTTACTTGCATATGAATCCCCCAAGGTGGAGTAGATTTGTAATAAGGGAGTAATTACTCATTCACATCCACCAGAGCGCAGCCATACGGCTACAACGGTAGGCTATATAGCTTTCTCAGAATCAAATCAAATCAAAATTTCATTCGTCTGTATACGTACACATTCATAAATTCTGATCTGCCTAAGCACATTTTGCTTGTTGGCTGATCAGGCAGCAGGTGGAGAAATACCTCCATGTGCATACATTACTTGTCTAAACACTCATACTAACATAGAAAAAACAAACAAAAAACAAACAAAAAATTTTGAACACAAAATTGCACATACGAAAGAACTCAAGCTATACACAAGGAAATACATTTGCACACCAATTTCTCACTTCAGTGAGAAATTGTTACTTGCAATACATAGATCAGACTTGCTACATTTGTTACTTGCAATACATAGATCATCGGGAATTTCATTAAATAGAGCCGGTACATAATAACTGCGCATCTTTTTACCATAGTTTGTGTAAACCCATGGCTTAAAAAAAACGTTCCGTTTTTTCGTAGGAAACTTCGTAGTTAAGGGGGGACACGGGTCTTTGAGACCAAAAAGTGACCAAAAAAATCGATTTTCAAAAAATGACATTTGTGGAATCTACAGCTATTATTTTCCAACTGTACCAAATCTTTCCTTCAAGAAATCAACATTCTGACCATAATATTAAATTCAGATCATCGTGTGGGCTGAATTTATGCAGCAGAATTTCAATGGCATGAAAATTTTGGACATCTGGCTGTCTTAGTATGTCAATATCTCAACATCTAGGACAGACAGAGATGTCATATTGTTTGCTGAGGGAAGCTGAAGGTACAGTGTGTCCAATAATCAAAGCAGATTTGTTCAATCACACTCCAAAAATTTATAATTTTGCAAAGTTTATTGATGCATTACATTCACATCCTGAACATTAATGTTCCAAGTGCTGTAAAACTACTAATGAGGGTAAAATGGAAAAATGGTTTTGAGTATTGCACTTTTTGCTCACCATACTATGTAGCCATGGATTAAAAATGATTTTTTATTGGGCAGTTTTGTTTGCACAGAGGTATTAATGAATGACTAATTAAAATTAATTATCTTGGGAACCGACTAATTTATGAGAAAGGTAATTTTACTGTTGAAATCAGTATAAAAAACTGAGCAAGATGGTACAGTTTCATTAAAATTGGACTAAAGATAAGGAAAATAGGTCTAAGACCAGTGTCCCCCCTCAAAGAAAAAATTCGTCCTGGTCTGAGGTTCAAACCCGGGACCGCCACTTCATCGGAGCAGTCGCTCTACCAATTGAGCTAACCGGGACAGATAGCATATGGTAAGGCGAGAGTGAATTGAAAATTCAAATTCCCCGAAAGAGCGAATTCCCTTAAACATTTGATCAACACTGTTCCCACTTCGAGTTATTGACCAATTCGCTCTCGCCCTACCATAAGCTTGCCGTCCAGGTTAGCTCAATAGGTAAAGCGACTGCTCCGGTGAAGCAGTGGTACCGGGTTCGAACCTTGGACTAGGATGAATTTTTCTTTAACTACGACGTTTCTGAGAAAGCTGTATAGCTTTCCTTTGTAGCCATATGACTGCGCTCGGGTGGATGTGAATGAGTAATTACTCCCTTGTCAGTGGTCATAACATGAAAGAAACTGCTAACCATACTTGCTAGCATACTTGCTTGCTAGCTAACCATACTTGCTAGCAAGTGATGTCATCAGCGGAAACGTAAATTTCTTCCACAGTCAAACACATCAACAGTGTCTGCGTTTGCTGCACTGAAAATTCGCTCTTCTGCCATTGCTTTGGCCTGTAGCTTAGCCATGAAGCATACTTAAAGGTGCACTGAAGAGGATTCTGAGCTTGTCTTTTTGCCGCGGGAACTCGATCTACATGTTCCTAGCATTCTTAGAAACTGCGACTTATTGCCCTGTGTGGCCGATATCCCCAATTAAATCGAATTAACATCCGGCTCCCGCCTTTATTTTTTGAATTCTCCTCGTACGGTGGGCGGAGTTGACCAACGCGTGAAGTGCCTTTCAGCCAGCTCCGTAGAGGCTTTGCTTTCGTTTTATTTTGTTTTTTAGGTTTCCATGAATAAATAGTTTCATTCGCAGATAATATAGCCGCAAAATAAGCCCGCAGAAATAAAAATACGCGCGGACTATTTGCTACTATGGACTACTACGTATTACGCCGCCAATGGCGGAGCGGCAAGCCCCCACGGGACTGGGTGAAAGGCACTCCACGCGTTGGTCGACTCCGCCCACCGTACGGGGGAGAATTAAAAAAAAAAGGCGGGAGCCGGACGTTAATTCGATTTAATTGGGGAAATCGGACACACAGGGCAATAAATCGAGGTTTCTAAGAAAGCTCGGAACATGTAGATTGAGTTCCCGTGGCAAAAAGACAACTTCAGATTCCTCTTCAGTGCACCTTTAACATATTTCCAAAGGATCCAGTACACCCTATCAAGGATTTTGATGTGCAGCATGTGGTTCTGTCACTGGCCTGGTTTGGTTTGGTTCGGTTTGGTTTATGGGGTTAAAAGTCTGAAAGTGACTCGGGCTATAAGAGACGTCGTAGCATCTTCAGAAATCACCCCACCTTCAGCGTCTTCAGCCAGCTGGAGGGTCGGTTTGGTTTGGTTTATGGGGTTTAACGTCCAAAAGCTACTCAGGCTATGAGGGATGCCGTAGTGGAGGGCTCCGGAAATTTCGACCACCTGCGGGTTCTTTAATGTGCACTGACATCGCACAGTACATGGGCATCTAGAATTTCGCCTCCATAGAGATTCGCCGCCGCGTTCCCTCAGTGGTTACGGCACTCGGCTGCTGACCCAAAAGATGTGGATTCGATCTTGACTGCCGCGGCCGAGATCGAACCCGCATCTTTTGGGTCAGCAGCCTAGTGCCGTAACCACTGAGCAAACGCGGCGGCCCATTCAAAACGGGGACAGGTGAGAAATGTGCAGTATACCTGCAGTAGAAGGCCCGAGGGCAGCCGGATCCGGATGAGTGTGTAGCGGTACATCATCTGCTCCCGCCTCTCGTCACGCTCACGCATGGCCTTGGTGCGCAGCGTCGTCTGCAGGTCCACCTCGCGCCGTCTGCAACAGAACCGGTTGATCACGCTATTAGACTCGTCAGGCAAGATGGTACGAGATTGTAATAATAACGTTTATTTTTCCATCAAAAAGATGGAGGGGGCCGTGGGTAAAAGCTGCAGAACAGCTTGACAAAAGCCCACGGTCTCCTCTACAAGGTGATACAAAGGCACACGTGAAACACACACAATGCACATGTATTGTTTACGGCTGGACAGAACGGTGAAAAAGAAGCTATTTACATTCACGGCAAACAAAGTGCGGCGTAGCTCGCGAACTGTAGTGCAACGTAAATCAAGTCCATTATCATTTAGCTCATTAACGAAAGTAGGCAGGATGTGGGACAGTTTTTCCATGCACGAGGAGTGACCACCTTCCAGTGTTCAGGGTGACGTGTACTATAGGAAGCATTTTTAATCACAGTCTCATCAACGTGAAGGTTTCGCCTGGCCGCTGATACTGCACGGTGCTGGCTGGTGCGTCGGCGACAGCGTACTTGCCAATCAGCACACCGACCACCCAGTCGCCAATGCAGCACATGGTCAACGCTGTGCGTCGCCATTCATTGTACATCACATTACTGTGCTGTGATGTCACTGCAGCTCTACGTCACAAACTATCATGCTAGCAATGGGTCTCGATATGAGAATGAGCATTTAAGGACTGTTTGGAGCTGAATTAACACATATTTGAATCGTTGGTTGCATCGAATACTTGGCCGTGGATGACCTTACATACAGAGGAAGCCCAGGACAGGCTTTTTATAGCATCAAAATTTGCTGTCTCAAGCTCTTGAACTACATTAAAACCCTGCTATTTTTTTCACAGCCATGAGAAAGCTACAGAGAGAGAGTGGCCCCACCTGGCCTCCTGCTCGCGCAGCAGCTCATCGGGGCTGAGGTTGAAAAATGAGTCGGGCAGCACCAGCTGCTGTGCTGCCTCGTGGGGGAGCAGCACGCGCAGGGACCGGTCCAGTACGGGCACCAGGGGCTTAGCGCAGCACAGCGCATCTGCCAGCACGTGCAGCTGCTCGATGTCGCCATCTGGGGGGAACTCGAGCCACTCCTCGGCTGGGCACTCCTCGTCGTGCCGCCGCACAAAGCCGGCCGCCTGCGACGGGGAAACGCGGGCACGACCTTTACCCTCGGCTGGCAGCATCATGGGTAGGTGTTGGCAGTCTTGAAATAACAATAAGCTAGATTTGCACACAAGCTATCACACTTTCCAGAATATAGCACACAGACTATACAAGTCCCTATCCCACTCCTTTTGTTTATGTTTGTAGATAAATGCCCACTTTCATGCAGTCATCCTTTTTGCTTCACGCTGCATGACAATCAATTTAACGTCATGCTTTCTCTCTATCCATATATAAACAACAGGTGTACGCAAACACTCGAAATCGCTAGTAGATTGTGAGTACTATTTGCTATCTGACTTGCACCACACTTATGGTTCGGTTTTATGGGGTTTAATGTCCCAAAGCGACTCAGTCTATGAAGGACGCCATACTGAAGGTCTCCGGAAAGTTCGACCAACTGGTGTTCTTCAACGTGCACTGAGATTGCACAGTACACGGGCCTCTAGAATTTCACCTCCATCAAAATTCAGCCGCCGCGGCCGGAATTGAATCCATGTCTTTTGGGCTAGCAGCTGAGCGCCGTAACCACTGAGCCACCGCAGCGAGATGCAACTTACTTATACTTTTCGATGTATCCGAACTGCCTAAACATTAAGAAACTGACAAAAATCGTGATCATCTGAAGTTGTGGCCAATCATCGCAGCATTTCTGTGCAGCACTCACTAGTCACAGCATCTCGCCACTGTCACGTTAGTCAACTAGTTTTAGAGCGCAGCTCTTGGGCACCCGTTCGTGGATTCCGCGTTGTAGTTGGCATAACACGTCACCTGACAACCGTCGCAGGTAGTAGCAGAGTGAAACGCCACCTGCCAGTGGGTGGTGGCAGGTGTGTGCGAAGAGCTGCACTCAAATCTCATGATACCAAGCATCGTAATCATCTCTCAATGTTTTCTCTAGCGGAATCGACTGCTAGCACGCTGCAAACGCACATGCACTGCAATGCTAGACCTAAGCCTAACAACAGTGCGCTGAATGCCGTCGAGAGTCGCCTCAGCACGGCCGCTGCGAGCTAGTGGATCACAAAACAAAATGCACCAGTACAGTACGCGCTGCGTCATGCCACTACTAACCATGAACATGCTGGTGATGAAAGCAAGTAGGTGCCAGTGCTAATACCATTTCTGATCACTACGACAAGACATGAGGGGCACACAGAGATGAGGCTTTCGGAGGATAGTGGAACGGGAAAAGCTGCGGCACACGTGCATCGTTTCGTGGTGCCCATATTAATCCTGCACAATTTTAGTCCATTAGAACCTGAAAATCGTGTATTTTATGCAACAGGGGAGAAGAAGAAAGGACAACAAGACCAAGAGAGCCTTGGGCTAAGTTACACAACCATGCCTTGGATAGTGTCGTCCGCGTGCCGTCTCTCGTGGCATAGTTTCATTTTCTTGCCTTCAGTTTGCATAAGAATATGGGCTCATTGCAGAGCTTGCAATGCGACAAAACCGATAAGCTAAGCCTAAGCAGGCAATTTCTCATCGAGAATGCTGCGTTTGCTGCGGCGTTCAGAGGCTAGCACTTTCTTTTCAAGTGTTGTGAAGGATCGCAGAACAGGTACTTCCACCCACGTTGTAGCTCCAAGCTACCATTCTTCGCCTGTTTTTTTTTATTGTTTTTTAACGAGCCGCCTTGTTGCACTTTGCCATTTGTGTGCTGAACCGTGTGCCATCAACAGCAACCTCTGATGCCGTTAAGTAAGTAAGGAAATATCTGTCCACCTCATAATGCTTCATGACAGCATTCAGTAAGCTCCTTTGTCTAGTAAGCAATAATTCAAACTGTCATAATATAATTTTTTTCCATTGAACACATTTACGTTATTCAGAGAGTTGCGCCCAAGCTATCAATCGCAAGATAAAGCTCATTACATTTAGAACTACTTTATGCCCGTACTCCTTTATTTATGTCCTATAGGCCTTGTCTTACAGGTATAATAAATGTCTGTAAATAGTAAAGTTTGATGACTAGGCCAAAGCGTAGGCCAAAGAGCACCGTGGTACAAGGTGGGGCCATAGACTCCTTTCCTCGAGCATTTCACCCCAGAGAAGCTGAGCACCAGGCCAGGGTACCAAGCTTGTACCCACTGGAGACTGGTGGGCACCCGGCAACACTGCTGCCCTTATTTACTGCCCTTAATTACGTACCCACCCTTATTATGTACCAACTACCCCTATTTACGTTCCTGCGTCACAACCAGACATTTCATATTCGCACACCCCTTACCATAAGATCCTCTCCCTGCCTCGCCCCAGCCTGATACAGTCCATGACAAAGGAAGAAACAAACCAACCTGGAGGAATTCTAGAGCGCCCTCGAGTGGGAGTACCCGCTCCTGGAAGATCCGGTTGTTGAGGCGGATGCGGCGGTACTTCTCCTCTGACGGGTGATCCGCGATGTTGTTGACGTACTTGCATAGCGTCTCCACGCCAGCATCAACCTGTCGCAACAGCACCACACCTTTTTTAAAAAGACTTGTTGATGGCTTTGACCCGCCTGTGCACACAAGCGGTGCTTTAACAATTATGATGCAAGAGAGAAGTACTAAAGTGAACGGGTGAGTGTCCCCCACTCACTCACTGAAGACTTTAACGACGGTCAACTCGAGACCCTAGAGATGGCCAAAGCTTAGGACAAGCCTTGTGTGCAAAGGCATACTGACAAAGACTGACATTAACGCAAGAAAATCTAAATGATCAAAAATCGAAAACAGTTTCATTGATGATAAAAAACTGAGAAAACATGCAGGTGGAGTAGAACAAAATGTACGTAAATGGTACAAAAAAAATGCGAATTTGTAGTGTCCATTCCCTTGTAAACTGGTGCATCAAAATGGGAACTTGCAGCAGGCAACTTAGTGCTACCTAGCCCAACACTCTGGAGGTGTCTCTTCGGCCTGTGCTGATTTGCTGGAGACTTGACTTAAATGAGGCTGAAACACCTTAAAATAGGAGGCGACCTCCTATTCTCTCTATCAGAGCAAAAACTCGCTGTTACGTTTTGCACAAGATCGCGGAAGACTGACGTACCAGTCGGGAAACATAGCAGCCATATACAGCGCGCAAAAAAAAGTTGCGCATCACTGCCTGCTGCTTAGTCTATTTGTGTATGGAAAGTGCAACGTGCTTTTCTGAAATTTGCAAGTCTTTGTGGCTCTTGCAACCATTCTGCTTGCGCAGAATGCCTGAAACACCCTTCCCATCTGATAGGGCAGCTCTCAGTGGAATCGAAGCAGCAACAAGGTTGGAGAACGCGCACAGTGGGCAATGTTGCAGCGCTCCACAAAAACAGTGTTTGTGCGCTGTTTTTGTGGAGGCTGTTTTAATCCTATGCAATCCTCATCCACTGGAATTTAAAAATTGCATCTTTTAAGCCGCAGATGACGAGAAAAAAGCAGACTCGTTTCGGAGCTAACCCACGCAACCGCATCTTGCGGAACGCAGCCCACGCACTGCCTATTGTGGCGGAGTTTCGCTTCATGTGATGGCACAAGGTGCTCATCGGCTCTTTTGGCAGCGTCTGCCATCACACTTGGTCGGGGCGTGAAATAAAGGAAAAACAGAATTGGGCACGAGCAGGATTTGAACCCGCTGTGGCGCAAACGGATTAGTTTCGCTGACCGCTGCATTAGACCACTTTGCCATCACCACAGTATAGAATCGTGCGTGTTAAACTGCCAGTCTCTTGCGTTCTACTCTGGATGTTGTCGTCTTCATCACCTTCCGTCTGTGCACAAGTTAGTCCAACAAGAGAAATCTGAAAACCCAAAAGCTGAAATTTTAACGCGTGCTGCTTTACTGAAAACACTAATAAATAAGAAAAAAGGTGCTTGGAAGCACAACCTTGCAAGCATGCAGTAAATTGCATTAAATAGAGGGAGATTTGAAGCAACAAATTAGATTATCATTGGTGTGCATTCCATGCTATACCACATCTGGTGGGCTGGACGCTCAGCACCTCCCAAATTTATTTCTGCCTTGGGTTGTTAGCGATCGCATCGCAGCGGCGACTGAAATGTATCAACAGCCGCAACTAAATCCAAGTCACTCGTAAGCGTGTGTGGCGTCAAGGTGTACACAATGCATTGGAAGCCGATGAATGTGGGGGTGGTCAAGCACCGATGGAGTGTGAAGAGTTACACTTTGGCTGGCGTGACATCGCTGTTCCACGTGCGCTAAATGTGGGCCGTCAAAATGCCAGCACAAGATAAAATCACGAAGCGACTTTTGTGACACCCAATGCAGCAGGCACACTGCCATAACTGTGATATGTAAAAGCAGATTTTTAGATTTCATGCATTTCTATGTGCGCTAGACCACTGCTCCTGCTGCTGTGACCTCGAAGAGACAGATCCTTTGGTATTCACACGAGTTTCCCTCCAATACCACTTGATCCTTTTCTCAAAACCTAAAAAAATTTGCATTCTTTAAGTGCGGATCGATTAGGGGCACAGGAAATCATGATGTGATGCGACAAATCTGCATTAGTAGCATTGGTTGTAAGTTTTGCTTTCACGCTGATTGCCTTCTCAATGTGTATTTGAATTTGATTTCGCTGTAGACTTGTGGAGGGCAGAGGCTCTTAGACGGGAGGCATACTTTTACCAGAGGGTGCCCCACCCTCCAGGCCTATGGAAGATGCCTCAATCCACTCCGATCTGCCAGTGGCGCTGGGTGCTGAAGACTTTGCGCACGTTCTAGCCCACGGCTTTTTCATCAATAGAGGACTATACTGCAGTCAGTATTTTGTATTTGTCAGTAAAAACTGACCAAAGCTTAAGCTATGCTGTGTAATACAAGAACCCAGCTGTTGCGCTGTGCTAAGTGTGCAATGTTACTCCCTTTTCATGGCTTTGTTTTCATCACATATCCTACTGCCGCGCCTCATCGCCTTTGCGGGGCGGACGTCTACGCCAACACTGTGGATCCAGGGATTGCTGGTAGTAACAGCTCTCGCTGTCACATCACCCACCTTGGACTGTGGGGAATTGCAGGTGTGGATGAGTAGGCAGGAGGTGAGGCCGGGCTCCTCGGCCATCTGCTCGTACAGGAACTGCCGGATGCGGGCTCGCAGCTCCTCGTACGGGAGCCGCAGCTCGGGGCTCAGCAGCGGGTGGCCAAACACCACGGCATTGTCTCCAGCCTGTGGCCCAGACTCCAGCACCACCTGGGTGCATGCACACAGAATGTCGCCATACTTGGAAGAAGCAGAGGGTTTGAGCGTGCCTGCTCTGTTTTGATGTTCGCTGCTCACTGATGGTTGTCAAGAGGCCAGTGTGCCCCACGACAGGTCAAAGTGCAAAAATTGAAGAGCTTCGTTTTGTTAAAATACCAAAAAACTCATGCTCAGTGCAACAACCCTGCACCAGCTTTATTTATATATGTGGTGTATATGATCACTGGCAAGAAAATAAACACATATTGCACTGTTTGAATTCTACGTCCATTCTTTACTGATATTTTATGTAATTTGAGACACATTGCAGAATCTTGACAAAGAAAAATTGTGTGAAAATGTGCTGCTTCTTGTTCATTTCTGTTTGTTTAAGATGTTTACTGTTCATTTACTGCTTTTTCCATTTCTTTTTTTGCTTCTTCACAATAGCTCGAAATTTGAGTATGTATAAAAACATACGGTTAAATGAATTTCGAAATGAAACAAGGCTGTGCAACTACATTAAAACCTGTAGCAGACTGCTGCATACCATGACTACCAGAGTGTTATTAAAAATAGTGTAACAGCAAAGCTTAGCCATGAGTGAGAAATATCTTCTGGCAGATGCACAAAAAAAAAAAAAGAACACCAAACTAAGCGAAACAGTTAACCGCAATATTCGTGGAACGCTCGCAGATACGTCAGCCTACCTCTCTGCAGCTTTGCATTGCTGGATGAGCAATAAAAACAAAAAATTGAAGCGGTGTCACCACAGCAGCTAAGCACTTCAGAGTCACACGCTCAAATCAGTACATGCTAGAATGCGCTTTTCATGCCAGCTTCGTCTTTGCTAATTGCTACGTATCAATGGACGGTTGCAGCTTACATGTCCACAAAACCCCTTAACTTGATAAACCTGGACAATCAAAATGGTGCCAATCAACGCTGCACGTGCCTGGCAGCAGAACAAAAAAAAGCTCACTGGTGTTGGCTTCCGTCTGTTCGCTGCCTCCGACTCTTCCGCGGCAAACTGCTCTTCGAGTTCCTTCTTGGCCTGCGATTTGATAGCAGCCACCGACCTGCAAGCAAGGTGTAAACACACTGAAATCTAATGCCAAACCACAGCAGTACTCTCAAACTTCAGGGGCCGATGCAAATAAGCAAGCAGCACAATGCAAGAGCACGAGCAACACACAAAACAAAGCTACAGGTGCATTTTACGTTGTTGATGCTGATGGATTTTTATACCCCAAAGCCAGCAGTGACCAAAGAGTGCCAAGCATGAGGCTATAGGTCAACACGGTCTCTCTCAGGTGTGTTGAAAGGGTGAACTCGTCTAAAACCTGCAATAAAATCGGGTGAAGTATATGGCATCTACTGAAAACTTTAGTAGTATGTTCTAATCAATGATTCGGGAACGTGAGTAGTGCACCAACCCTAAAAACTATGAAAGGTAAATAACTGCGCTGCTTCTTTTTTCTGTGCTGTTTAAATCTTATGTCAACCCATTCTTGTAATGGCCTCAAAGAGACGCCAACATTATGTACTAAATAAATAAATAAATTGCTAATAACCAATAAAAACCGATTACGAGCCATGTTGTTTGCACAGAGGCCTCAGTACACACCCTTTACATTGGCTGGTAACTAGGTTACGCCTCTGGGCATATGTCACAGCCCAGTCGTGTGTCATTTTATGTTATTCATGGTGCCTAGAGTGGCCTCACTGACTGAGGCACAGATGATCTGGACACTGTCTTTTGCCTCGTCTGTTCTTGCGGAATGATGCTTTTTTCGCACTGATTTGGCAAGTGGCTGGTTTATTGGCTTATTGGGGTTTAACGTCCCGAAACAACTCAGGCTATGAGGGACGCCGCAGTGAAGGGCTTCGAAAATTTCGAC
Organism: Amblyomma mixtum; assembly: GCF_055824585.1. Taxonomy (NCBI): domain Eukaryota; kingdom Metazoa; phylum Arthropoda; class Arachnida; order Ixodida; family Ixodidae; genus Amblyomma; species Amblyomma mixtum. Next base: position 106,938,034 of record NC_143013.1, read on the forward strand.
CACCTGGGGTTCTTTAACGTGCACTGACATCGCACAGCACACGGGCCTCAGAATTTCGCCTTCATTGAAATTCGGCCGCCGTGGCCGGGATCGAACCCGCGTCTTTTGGGTCAGCAGCCGAGCGCCGTAACCACTGAGCCACCGCAGCAGGGTGATTTGGCAAATGACAACTGCTCCCCTCCCACAACCTACCAGAGCACCCACTACCCCTGGACCAACTGGATAACATTCTCATTGTCTTTGTGGTAAATGCAGGAATTTTCCCGGTAATGACACATGATGGAACTGCGCTGAAGAGTGCGCTGAAATACATTTAGTAAATGGTTTCAGGATGCTGCCATGGTTCCTAACTAACTGTTTACCATACCAGGTTATATTACTACTGCGCATGGAAGCGCTCACCAATTTGTGTGCCAAGGGCCAACACAATACATTTACCAGGTCGTTACTATCAAAAGCCTGAGCGGTAACAGAAATTGAAATATGATTTGCAAGCCAACTGGGTGACGTTGCCTCCATACATAACAAACGCAAGACTGCACTGTTGCCAGCATTATGACAATGTCATCACCACAGCTAGCTACATCCACTGCAAGACAAATGCCTCTCTCATTGACCTCCAAGTCTCCTGCATCAGCTGCAGCCACCCTATCTCCATCACCATCATCAGCCTGACTACACCCACTGCAGGGCAAAGGCTTCTCCCATGTCTCTCCAATAACCCTGTCCTTTGCTAGTTGCAGCCACCGTATCCCCACAAATTTCTCCTCCGCCCACCTAACTTTCTGCCGCCCCATGCTACGCTTGCCTTCTCTTGGAATCCACTCCGGCACCCTTAAGGACCAGCGGTTATCTTGCCTTCGCATTAAGTGCCCTGTCCAAGCCCATTTCTTCCGCTTGATTTCAACTGGCTTCCTAATTTCACGTGCCCACCTGACTGCCATGGGGCTATAGAAAAGGGCCGAGATCAAATGGACGACAGCACAGCGAGCTATCGAAAGGAAAATGATAGGTGTAACGTTAAGCGATAGGAAGAGTGGGTCAGAGTACCAACACGAGTTACTGACATCCTAGTCGAAATCAAGCGGGAGAAATGGGCACGGGCAGGGCATGTAGTGGTAAGGCAGTTATATAACCGCTGGTCCTTAAGGGTAACAGAGTGCATTCCAAGAGAAGGCAAGCCTAGCAGGGGGGCAGAGGTGGCATAGAGGTGAGGATAGAGTGGTTACAACTGGCATAGGATAGGGTTAAAGGGAAGCCACTGCGAGAGACTTTCGCCCTGCTGTGGACATATTCAGGATGATGATTATGATCATGCTGAACACACTGCTGCCCCGGTACAACTTCTTAAAAAGTTTCTTAAAAAGAAGCTGCATTGGTTTTTTTAAAATAAGCATTTGAAAGGCAAGATAACTGCCAATTAAAGCCGCGAGAATAATTAGGCTTTTACTCGCAGCTATGAAGCAAAGCAGTGAAACTTATGACATCACAGACAGCAAAATTCCAGATAACCACTGTCTTCACCCAGGCGCTGTCGTGCATCATCTGATGCCCCCAAGCAACCCTCCGCACGGTTGACCGTCGGTGGCGCTGGTCTTCTTCATTCCAAGAGGCATTTCCGCATTAGAAATGTGCCTCCGCCGTAGATGGTGTCATCATGCGGCGTTCACCCGGCGCCCTGTGCTGCGGAGATGCCTGAACGACATCCCGACTTTACGAAACGATTACTATGTCTCCAACACAAACGCCAGCACAAAAGGACTTTGCACACTTTACCTGCAAGTTTTGCACATTCGATCTTGTTATGCTCACTGCATTCTAAAACCCCTTCAGTTGCCCCTGGACTTCTATCTGTTATTCTGCCTTGTCACTGCATGCCCTGCTTCTGTCAATTTTCTCTTCTTCATTTCAACTAGGATGTTATGAAAGTGTGCATTGCTGAAGTGTCCTCAAATACACCCAAGAGTCACGTGTTAAATCCAGCTCCGGCGTAAAGAAAGGGACTGACCAGTTGGGATGTGCCTTGGCCTGCTGGTGCTCGAGGCGCGCCAACGCGGCCGCAGCTGCACGCTGTGCGCCTTCCGACGGAGCTCCGCGCTGCGGCTGTGGACGCTGGGGAGGGGCTCGCGCACACGGTGCGTCGTCCTCCGCATTGAGCCGCCTGCCAGGTCCCGCCTGCTTGAACTTGACCTCAGCCTTGCGCTTCTTGAAGAAGTCCCGGATGGCTGCCATCTAGTGCCGCCACTGATGCCGCCGCTCAGATCCGCGGCGAGTGCTCCTCGGGGAGTTCCAGCAAGCTCGCCTCCTTCTGGAACTCCTCGATCTCGGCGCTGGACGCTGTTCGTGGTCGAAAAAAAAAACTTTTAACGTAACAGCGTAGGGGTGATTATTGGTCAAATGTTTAGGGGAATCCCCCAAAATGGAGCAGATTCGTAATAAGGGAGTAATTACTATTGATAGAGCGACTGCTCCGGAGAAGCGGTGGTCCCGGGTTCGAACCCCGGACCAGGGGACGAATTTTTCTTTAACTACGAAGTTCCTTTAAAGCCGTATGGCTGCGCTTGGGTGGATGTCAATGAGTAATAGTCCTGGGTTCGAACCCCGGGCCAGGAAGAATTTTCTTTAACTACGAAGTTTCTTTATAGCCGTATGGCTGCGCTTGGGTGAATGTCAATGATTGGTTGTTTTTTTTTATGGGGTTTAACGTCCCAAAGCGACTAAGGCTATGAGACGCCGTAGTGGAGGACTCCGGTAATTTTGACCACCTGGGGTTCTTTAACGTGCACTGACATCGCACAGTACACGGGCCTCTAAATTTCTCCTCCAAAGAAATTCAACCGCTGCGGCCGGGAATGTCAATGAGTATTTACTCCTTTATTACAGCGTAGGGGTGAATGTTCAAAGGAAAAGCCGCAAATGTTGTCACACTAATTCAGGATTGGCTGAGAAGGTTGTGACATCACACGTTCAAATGTGGAATGACAAGGATTGAAACTTAAGTTGTGACTATGAGGTCATAGCATGACTAAAATGTCATTATGGCATGTAAGGATGTAAAGTAATTTCACTGAAAAGAAAACTGCGGTAATTAGTTGGGAATCAATCCCATGACCCTTGGGTTGCCAGTCAGACATGCAAACCCTAGGCACACTGAGGCACATTCGTTTGACTTGAGTAAAGGTGGACCTTGCGTGTTTTGTGGTGTATCACCTGGTCTAGTATGCCTCCTGATGTGTCTAATGAGTGTGTGTGATTAGAAAGAGGTATTAAGAAAATACCAAATAAATATCAACACTGCCTCATCATACTCTTAAGGCAAGGCTTAAGTGTCCCTCTAATTTTTCTCAGACTTTGCAGCATCACACGCATTGGAACAAAAAGAGAGCTACTGAGGGCAGCAGCGGCTGCTTGTTCTTTCCATTGGTAAGAAGCTGTACAAAGCCCTAAGTGGATCATCCAGGTCCTCTTCACAGCCACTGCCTGCACCAAAACAATGTCACAGAGCAAAAAGGAGCCGAAAATCATTTCTGAACAAAGCCAGGCAAAGGAAACCTGCAAAACAACCACTCAACAAAGGGTCACTGTCAAGCTATCACCTGCCCACACCATGGGTCACCTATTCAACTAAGAATCTAGAAGCATTTTAGTTAACAACAAACAGGTGGTGTTGGCACGTGGTACAGTGGTTGACACACTGTCAACAGCCAGCAAAACAATTCCATACAGTGCCACGTTTCCGTACGAGGTACGAGCATTTCTGGTCTGTGGGGATTTAACGTCCCAAAATGACTGGCTATGAGGGACGCCCTAGTGAAGGGCTCCGGAAATTTCAACTGCCTGGGGTTGCATGAGCATGTTTAACTGATGCAGCCATATGCTAAGGTGCATGTTGTTGCTTCCCCAAGCAGAGGTTACCCATGTCTGATACAAGTAAAGACTCAAAGCTGTGCTACTACTGAGCACGAAAACCCTGCCACCACATTGGGAAAAGGTAGCTTGTGAATATCGAAGTACTATTATTGTATAGCTTGCCTGCAGGATGCTCCAAGTCTGAATATGTGCGGCAAGTCTCTGACTGAAAACTAAATGAAGGAAAAGGACATAGACTAAGAGAAAAAAAAAAGTAAAACATTTAACATTTTTCCTGAATTTCTCAAGAGGAAATAAAGAGAATAAATCGCTTTCCTGAAATTACTTCTTCACAGTGGTCCACACCAGCACATTTACAAATATATACTTCTTGAGTAGTGCAATGAAATAGATTAAGAAACCATGTTCATGGGTGTAGTACCAGGGGCAGGAAACTTCCTGTATCTACCATGGTCCGGCCAATCAAGATGCCAGCACCAATTCCTCCCACAGCGGCCGGAAGAAGGCCAACTATACCATCCTATTGTTGTCATGGCAACAATATGCAAAAGAAAAAAAACTGCCTCACTGTGCAAAATTCAAACCACCATGGCTAAAACTGAACAAATACGTTTCCCGGTGCCTCGGACAATTCGGCCACTGCAGCTGTCTCTCGCACTGCATGCATGTGCACAAATGATTCATGTTCAAACATCATTCCTCCTCCAGCCACCAGGGGCACTCAAGTAGTCGGAACTGGAACTAACTGGACTTTTCTACTCCTGAGTATACCTCTCAGCTGGTTACAGCATGTATTTTGCCAATACAGAGTTCGATTGAACTGTACAGCATGCAAGACTTCACATGGCCAATGCACTTTGTTGCGCCTTTTCCAATGATGCCCCCGCCTCCTTTAGAGATGCAACATGATAAAAGCCTGGAAAGCAACATGATAAAATGTCTTGGAACTGATACCTTTTCTGCCAAGCATTACAGAGGTGAGCAGTGACTGTTCACAGCATGCAAGCAGCAACACAATCCGGGGCTCATCCCGTGCCATTATACACCTCTGTGCATGCGTGCAGTATTTTGCACATTACCACGCAGTATACGGGCATAACTTAAACGGGCAAACAAATGTGCCAGAAATACATCTCAAGTGAGAGCATCAGGTTAACTTCGACACCCAGATAATCCATTCCAGATGCCTACAAGATCTCAATGCAAAAGCATCCAATAGATGACTTTCTGCCCTCAAGAACAGCTGTATGGTTGGCAAAGATGCTTATCTCATTATATTTGATTTTGAGCAACTCTCTCCACTGCTCTTTTACTTTTGCACATTTAGATTACCAGTGCTTTCAGCAGACATGAACAATGAATGCAGCATTCGTAGCCTCATGCAAGACCCTATCCACCCTCAGCTTGGAATGGTTGAAGTGGCAACTTCAAGGTAACATTTTTAACACTGTCTTTCTAACTTAGCAAGGATATCACTCTCACTCCTACTGGATTGGTTTGGCTTATGGGATTTAACGTCCCAAAGTGACTCAGGCTATGAGAGATGCCGTAGTACAGGGCTCCGGAAATTTCGACCACCTGGGGTTCTTTAACGTGCACTGACATCGCACAGTACACGGGCCTCTAGAATTTCGCCTCCATAGAAATTCAGGCCCCGCAACCAAGATCGAACCCGTGTCTTTCGGGTCAGCAGCCAAGCACCATAACCACTGAGCCACCGAGGCGGCCCACTCCTACTGGAGTTATCACTAATATCATCACATGTCAACTCATTCACAAAAGTAACACACTGATGTTTAATTTCATTCCAGATGGGCCCCCGCCGTGGGGCCCTTCATTATAGACACGTGCGAGTGAGTGTGCTCGGCAGGATTCTGCTAGAGCTCATATGTTTTTAAAAACTGCTAATCTTCGCTTCTTTGTTTCGCATGCAACCGCAGCAGCTGCACTCGTTAACAAAAGCTGCAGCTGCTCCTCTGTAGTAGCCTATGTCAGCTGTGGCTCTGTACAGGGCCACAGTAAACCCGTATTAATTGCTGATATTTTTCCCAAGCACAGTTCAAATTAACCATTCCGTTTCAATACTGTTTTGGCATTTTCCTGTTGATCCCACTGATGAACAGCTCAGACTTGAAAGGACGAGCGTGAAAAGGCCCTCACAGTTATGATCATGAAAAAGTGCACAGGCAAGATGGCCTACCTAAAGAAACCCTTCATCTCTCACAAAATACTAACTGGTATGTCCTACTACTACACTCTGCAACTAAGCATGAGGTCATAAATAAGATCACAACTCTTACAGCTACATTTCAACAGCGGCAAAATGCAAGAACGCTTGCCTATTGCGATTTCATTATGTTGCGTTTTTTTTTTATTGAGCAAATTTGCCCTTGAACATAAATGAAAGAAAAGTACACGCTCATTTAATTAACATTTTCTGGCAGCATTTTTTGATTGCACCGAAAACAAATACTTTTGCATCTAAATACTAGTACATTCAGGCCTCAAGAAATATAATTTGTTACCTTTCCAGAGCAAAATGGAAGTGGTTATTTTTATACGCGCACATGAAAAATATCGTACCGAGTGTCATAACCGGCTGAAATAGCAACTTCAAAATGCCAGGACATGTCAAGTAAACACCCAAAGGATTGTGCAATCAATTTCTGTCTCGAAGACGTAAACTATACTTCAAATTGCACACACAAAAAAGTTATTTCTAGTAGCAGAATCTGTCTGTATAAAAATGGCGAACGACGTGCTACTGCGCTCACTGTTTCGCAAAATATTTACCGCATTCGCTATACGGCATAGAAAGCCATCTAATTTGCTACATGAAGGATGTTAGATACACCTGAAACAAGGAAATCACTGATAGGTGTAGCACACTCTCAAAAAAAGCTGAGTTCGCTTAATACTTGACTGTGCACAGAGCACCTAAAAGTGACCATGAAATGGTATTTACTGATGCCAAGAGAAGCGCATGAGCGATCGGCATTTCATTACCCGTCACGACACCACAAAAATTTTTAAGCTAGCTTCATTACCATCGAAGATATAGATTAAAAATGATTCTCTTCCTATTTCCCCCCTCCCCACCCCTGGAAATCGTACATGGAGACGCACCAGTAAAAAAAAGATAAAGAAAATGGGTTGGAACTGCAACCCTCCGCTGCCCATTTAGCCCCATTCTACCCAGACCACCTGGGCACACTCAATGAAAAGGCTTGCCCAGATTTCCCACTGACGTCACCAGGGTAGGGGCAGCTGAGAACGTGCGGTGAGGTGTCGCCCTGATCGGTTGCGAGCAGCAATTTTTAAAAATTATGTGTAAATTACAGGGTCCACACAGAGCATTTAAATTTGACTCGAATGCTCACAAGGACCACCGGTACAGATTTCTTCCATTAGAATACGACCATCAAAATAATTTCAGGGTCCCTTCAAAGGGTCAACGTCTCAAAGCTGCATACAGGATATGATGGTTTGGTTTATGGGGTTTAACGTGCCAAAGCGATTCAGGCTATGAGAGACGCCAAAGTGAAGGGCTCCGAAAATTTCGACCACCCGGGGTTCTTAAATGTGCACTGACATTGCATACAGGATATGACGAACACCACAGTGGAGGCCTCCGAACCTAATTCTGACCACCTGGGGTTCTTTAACACGCACTGACATCACAGAGCGAACAGCTATCTTTTGATTTTGCCCCACTGAAATGCAGCCACAGCAGCTCTGATTGATCCCGCACCCTTAGGCTCAGCAGCCAAGTCAAGCTTACTAGAAGCAACCATGGTGGCTGCACTGCTATCTTGGTGCACAATAATAAACCCCAGGCAGTTAAAATTAATCCAAAACCCTACACTCAGAGTGCCTTGGAGCTTCCAGAGCTCCTCCCTTGGCCAGGTCACATAAACGTCTATTAGATATGCAGATTGAGCTATGGAAAGAAAAGTAATAGGTGCAACACTAAAAGACAGGGAGAGAGAAGAATGGACCATGGAGCAAATGCAAGTTAATGACATCCTAGTCGAAATCAAGAAAAAGAAAGGGGCATGGACAGGGCACGTAGTGCAATGGCAAGGGTAACGGACTAGATTCCTAGAGAGGGCAAGAACAGCAGGGGGCAGCAGGAAGTCGGGTGCATGGGTGAGATTAGGAAGTTTGTGGGGATAAGATGGCTGCAGTCGGCACAAGACAGGGTTAATTGGAGAGATATGGGAGAGGCCTTTATCTTGCAACAAATGTAATCAGGTTGATGATTTTGGTAACAAACTATTTCTCTTTTTGTTCTGGTAAAACATCGTGAACATGAATAGCATAGGAAGAGGTGTCATTAGCCCTGCCACTAGAATAGAAGTGCATAGTAGAGTTGGCACAAAATGAAGGCAATGACAAAATTTCATCACGCGTACATACCACTAGCTCAACTTGCCATTCTTTTGTAAAACAGAAGTGCCGCAAGAACATGCACTGTGCAAAAGGCGAAGATTGAAAAGGCATTTAACTTGCAACCACGTTCATTCCACTATTCCATCAGAGAGATCGCAGACTTGCCCAATCAAACAAGGTGCATGCAATTTTATGGATCTTAACCTTGCGATTAGAACTAAGCATACTGCAAAGTCATGCTGACACAGCGTTTAAATGAGCAAGTTACCGTGGTCGTAAACGGATCACGACGGCCGAAACCTCACAGGGAGCGCCGCTTATCCACCTCACGACGTTCTGTGATGTAATAACACCGCTCGCGCCTCGGCTAAACGTCTGGGCACGCGGCGCGTCGAGGCCCAATAATCTCCAGGCGGGGGAAACCACCAATGACGCCTCGGGCGGAAACCGAACACACGATCTCCCGTACAAAACGTGTCCTCGGGTCACGCAGCTTTGTCCGACGACGCACCGCCGGTCGGGCGTCGATAAAAGCGACACACGCGCACGTTCCTCCGCCGATGGTACCAAAAACAAACCCGCGGCCCCGCCCACCCCCCAAAACACGGCGCGCCCGGCCGCTTTGAACCAGCTTCGCGGGCGCGACTAAAACTCGACCGCAAGCCTGGACCCGTCACCTGTCGCTCCTCAGCCACAATAGACGACCCTTATTGTTTCCAAGCACAAAAGGCAGCGCAGCAGTTGGGCCGCGTCGTCGTAGCATGGTAAACGGGCACGGTCGATCGCGTACGCCGTGCCGGGAGCGCCAGGGGTGTCTCATCGCATCGCTGAACAATCGCGACCGCATGTCGAATCGCAGCACGCGTCACGACCGCTGCAATTCACCACACCGCAATCATTGAGACTCACCGACGTTCAGAAATTGGTCGGCGATCCGATCGCCCCGCAAGTGCCACACGCAGAGGATGAGCGCGACGTTGATGGAGAGGATGACTAGCAGGATCTTGGCGATTAACCTCTCGAAGTCGTCGCTGCCCAGGCACCACGTCTCGAGCTGCTCGTAGACTTCAACCAGCGGTCCCGTGAACAGACTGGCCTGCGTCCAGAAAGGCGGCGGCGGCGATACGCTCGCTTCTTCTTTCTGGCTACCGGAGAACCAAAACATTTACGGAACTTTGGCGGCAGCGTCGAGACAGGCACCTTGCACACGAGGAAACGCACATGGGCGAAACCGCGCTTCCCCTCCGCAGCTGCTGCTGGCGACCTTAGGAAACCAGCCGCCAGCTGCTGAATGCGGCGCCCATTGCCGCAATGTATGGGCATCGCGATAATCCAATAATTAGGCGCGAAACCGCTCAACCGCGACGGCACAACGAACGTCGCAGGAGCCTGGTAATATACGGGCAATTTATTTTACCCTCCGCCTTTGACTTATAAAGTCGTGAGGCGACTTACGAATTGTTACAGAATTTCTTTATTAGCAGAGCGCGGCGCTGCTCGAGTTCGCTGCGTGACTGCGCTGCCGGCGTCGTCATGGCGTCAACCAAGACCGACGGCAGGAACGGCGAGCGACAGATTGATCCCTCGACGACGGGCGATGCTAAGCTGTCAGATGATGAAGGCGACATTCCAAAAGACTTCGAGCCCGGCGCGTCCAAGGACCCCATCATACTGTCGGTGGACTCATCGTCGGACTTGGAGAACCAAGCGTACGCTCAGGGTGACGGTGGGATGTCTCCGCGGTCGCGCTCCAAGAGCACCATCAACGAAATCGAAAGGTCCGCCTCGGAGGACGACGTTCCTTCGGCTCAGGTGCGCTACGACGTTTGTCAGTGACTGCCTCCGCATCCCACTTGTGGTGCGGTTGGTTGCCTGTTTTGTGTGGTGCCTTCAATGCCCAAGTTAAACTTTAGCGACCAGTTCGTGACAGCTATTGCTACTCGTCGTGCGTTTGTTTCCTCGATGTATCTATCTATGTCTGTGACAAGCACATCTGGCCGAGCGAGAGGAAAAAAGGGAAAGCAGATTAGTGCTTTAGGAGCTATTTTCGTTCTGCATTCACTCTCATTTTAAGTAAGAAACTCTTGTAACTTGCGCACTGCTGAGCGGTTAATCCGGAAACGATCTCATCTCGGATCTTGCAATTTATACCTGCTGTGCCGAGAAACATAGTTTCTTAAACGGGCATTTTTTTTTATGTTCAGTTTCTGCTTTACATTTATGCACAGCTTCAGGCCAGAGTGTGATAGAAATGGATCCTTTATTGTTACATACCACTGCTGCAAAAAAAGGTTCCGCAGGTGTAGGACGGGTTCGTCTGGAAAATGGTGGTGCGCACTCCATCTCGGTTTCATTGCCGCCTTTCCCAAGTCTCAATGTGCTGTCTCTTATATGAAAGGGGGGGGGGGGGGGGGGGGGGGCACTCTTTAGTGATAACTGGCGATAGTCTGGTAGTGTACCTGGTCGGTTACTCTAGGTGAGGGTGAAAAAGATAAGTGATGCACATGCACACAAAATGTGCACGTACACATGCACGATTTTCACGGGGTGTGTATAACAAGAGAGGGCTTTCATACCACATTATTCAAAGTTATGTTACGTCAGAGACCAAGTACATATGCCAGGCGGAAGGTGATGATAATGATGATCTTTTATGGCATAAGGGCAGCTTTAGCCAAAGAGCACCATGGCACACGGTAATTTTCATTACACAAGGTGGGGTCAACGACCCGTTTCCCATGCATTTCATCCCAGATAACCTAAACACCAGGCCAGAGGAAAGCTTGTACACATTCTGTCGCTGGTGGGTACCTGACACTGCTGGGGATCATCAAACCCCTCACCTCCCCGATACGAGGCAGATGCTCAAACCGCCAGGCCACCGCTGTGGTTTGCCAGGCGGAGGATACAGTCTTGTTGCATCTAATGCATTTTTTCACTGCACTTCAGGATGCTGTACAATTACTGGAGCCTCAGATTCAGACGTTGAGCACAGTAGATTTCTAGGAAATCTGATTTTGTGGCGGACGTTGTTAGTGCGAATTGAAGCAAATCCGATGAAGGCAAGTACAGTCATGACCGTGGTTACGCCGCTTGTGGAAGCCACAGTGAGGGTTGTTGTGGTGTAGGGGACCATATTGGTGGTCTGAGTCACACCACTGAGTGCTGCGAGCTCCAGGCTACAGCAGCCGCTAGTCTCGGTCCATTACTTCAAGAAAAAGGCATGGGGATCACCTCAGATGTACTATTTCGTGCCGTTTTCACTGTGCCGTCAGTGTGGTCATTCCCGCAGTGCCACAATGAGTATGTAGTTGCTGCAGTGCAACGCTGTGGTGTAGACCACAGGCTGCAGTGTGAAGGCTGATAATATTGTCGTGGGACAAAGGCAGAGAGGCTGTGTGCACAACCAGCGTTCTAGCTCAAAAAGCATGTGAGTCCATATCTTCCTTGTTTTCAGGTGCCACCAGGGGCACCAGGGTGTGTTGTTCCCCTCCCTCCTGAAAAAAGGAAAAAAAAAAGGAAAGCATTTTGGGCTTCATGCTAACTGTTGAGAGTAGAAGGAGGGAAGAAAGGGACAATAGGTAGAAGCACTTTCTGTTGCTGCATGAAGTGAGGTTTCATACGAAGTACACACGTTACCTCAGGCTGAGGTTGGTGGTGTTGACCCACCACAGCGTCGTCAGGAATGACTTAATAAGTCACATCCGTAAAGCAGCGCAACTTCTTGCATGGTCCAGAGTAGTGGCTTAGTAGTTTTTCTGACAAGCCTGGGCAGTGGACAGGAGTCCAGACTTGGCCACTGGGCTGTTATTCACAGTGTTGGTGTTGTAGGTTAAAGTGGCGTGCATCCGTTCCTTGTTGTCGCCTGATGTGCATACGAGCAAGTTGGCGGGCTTCCTTGGTGTATTGGGTAAATTCCTCGGCGTGTGGTGTTCCTGGTTCTCCATTGGGCACGGAAACATGACATCCAACATTGTTTGCACATTGCACCCATAGACGAGGCCAAGCAGCGTAAAGCGATGCCGTTACACTCAAATGTTATGTATCGGAGGGTCTTATTCCAAGTCTTGCGCTGTACGCCTGTGTGCGCTGTGAGCATGTCTACTGTGGTCTTGTTGAGTCATTCCTCGGGTCCACTTGCAGCCTGAGAGACAGTGATGATAACTCATGCTATATGTGTTTGCTTCAGGATACGGGCAAAATCTGCTCATAGCAGCAGTCAGTTCTCAAGCAGCAGCTAATGTTCTGTGGGTGAGTGTTACGACATTGTGGTGTGCATGGATAATATCAACATGCTGACTGGAGATGAAGCGGGCATGACGGAGTCATCTGTGTAGATGTGACAGTGCTCACTGTGGCATCACACAATGTATGCTGCATCTTCTGGCTTGTTTGGTTGTATGAAGGAACTGAACAAATGGCGACAGGGCGGTAGCTATTGAGCACCCATGTTGCTTTTGCGGATGTTAAGGCATGAAGTTTACCACCACACTGTTCGTTTAGTGTAGGGGGCGTCACATTTAGTTTTCAATTTAAACTCTGCTTGTGATGGTGACTGAGACCCGTCTCGGTGCAGTTATTTTTTGCATGCCTTTTGAGCAGTCCAGCTTCCAGCAATAATTCTAACATGAAATTTATTTACTTTGCTTTAGTTTTGCATTGCTTTCCTTTGTGGGATTTGACGTCCCAAAGTGACTCAGGCTATGAGGGACGCCGTAGTGAAGGGATCCGGTAATTTAAACCAAATGGGTTTCTTTAACGTGCACTGACATCACACAGTACATGGGCCTCTAGAATTTTGCCCTCATCGAGGTGTGACTGCCGCAACTGTTATTGAACCAGCGTCTTCCGGGTCAGCAGCCCAGCACCATAACCGCTGAGCTACCGCGGTGGCCTGAAATTTATTTAGTTTAGTCTGCAGAGGTGTGTGTGCTTTCTATCCATTTTATGAAGGCCTTCAGCTGGTTCACTGGTTCAGAGTCCACTTTTGTCATCCACTGTGCTGTTCTGTGCTGCTACTCTAGTGACAGTGCAAATGCCGTGACGCTTAGCAGAGGCTTCTCGCATTGCGAACTGTGCAGCTTTCTGCTGTTTAGCATCACTGAAAATTGAGCAAGTTGCTATGCTGCTGCCATCTTGTAGAAAGAAGTTCGAAAGAAAGACTCGGGTCGGAAAAAAACCACTACACAGGTTGTGATTGACAACTGAAGGGTTTATTTTAACCACATGGTTAATACAGTATTGTGCGTTTTTATCATGAATATTTTCAAAATTTTCCTGCCTCAACCGCTGGCTCGTTTACAGTGAAACTGCACACAGAGCTTGCGTATTATGGTAACTTTTGTATCGTAGGAAGTTTTACAACGGTACTTACTTAATTGAGCCGTGCATGATGCGAAATCGTAATCGTCTGCTTAGAGATCGGTGAGCCAAAACCCGCAAACGAAGTTTTTTTTTCACTGAAGGGCGACAGTGGTGCCATCTGTTTCCTGCAGTGGAAAGCGTCACGACAAGGCTCCGAGGTGAGGGTTGCACGAATGGTAAAGGCTCGTTAAATCAGTTATTATGATATTTTTTTTCTGCTCAGTTATCCGAAAATGTTGGAAGCGCTACAGTTGAAATGGACGCCAATTCCGGAACAGCATATTCAAAGGGTCCACACATCTTGCAACGCTCGCCTCGGCGCCTTGTTGTGACGCTTTCCACTGCAGGAAGCAGATAGCGCCACTGTCGCCCTTCAGCGAAAAAACTGCGTTTGCGGGTTTTGGCTCACCGATCTTAACGCAGATGATTACGTTCTCACATCATGCGCGGCTCAGATAAGTAAGTACCGTTGTAAAACTTCCTCCGATACAAAAGTTACCATAATACGCAAGCTCTGTGTGCAGTTTCACCGCAAACGAGCTAGCGGTGGAGGTGGGAAAATTTTTGAAAATATTCACGATAAAAACACACAATACTGTATATCCCATTACGGTACTTGTGCGCTGGTCTTATGACTGTTGGTCTGTACAAGGGTTTTGTTAGCATTTGTAATAATCTCTCTTATTCATTCATGTCTTTCCAGATCCTGCGGAGAACATTTTGAAGTGTTGATGAAACGATGACTTATTCTGTGTCCACATAGCCAGTCCTGAAAAGTGCATTGCTTTTACGCTGCTATTGACACTGACACCAGTTACAACCTGGTCATAACCTGCATGCCCGCTGGCCGTGCTGTGCCCAGGGACGTCCCTCTTCATCAGAGGCCTCTGAGCCTGGCGGGGACGTGCCGTCATCTGACGACGTGGCCGAGGCCAAGAGTGCGGCCGACCTGCTAGGGCCCGAGCTGGGTTCGCTCGCTGACGACTGGGACAACCATGCGTGGCGGCAGAAGGACAAGCATGTGTTTGTGCTGAGTGATGCCGGGAAGCCCATCTACTGTCGCCATGGCAGCGAGGAGCAGCTGGCAGCTCTGGCGGGCGTCATGCAGGCTCTTGTCTCCTGCATCGGCCTCTCTGGGGACCAGGTTGGGCCACATTTCAGTGGTGGTTTCGAAATCACAGTTGTGGCACTGCAAGCGTTGTTGAAGTGCATTAGTGACATGCAATGGTTTGGTTTGGTTTATTAGGGTTTAACGTCCCAAAGCGACTCAGGCTATGAGGGACGCCATAGTGAAGGGCTCTGGAAATTTTGACCACCTGAGGTTCTTTAACGTGCACTGACATCGCACAGTACACGGGCCTCTAGAATTTCGCCTCCATCGAAATTCGGCCACCGCGGCCGAGATCGTACCAGCATCTTTCGGGTCAGCAGCCGAGCGCCGTAACCACTGAGCCACCACGGCGGGTGGACATGCAATGGATAACTGCTCAAAACATCATAAAAAGATAACGTGAAGGATGAAAGCAAATATGGTGTAAGTGCTAAAGTTTAGGTGTCCAAACAGCCATTAGTCTTCTCGAGGTGCAGCTCGAAGACTATAAGGTGGCCTACGAGCGATGTCCCGAAAGAGTGGTTTCAAGATGCTCAACAGGAGCGGAGGAACTAAGTGCAGTACAACATTTTGTTTTTGCGCTTCCTTACACTTGAATTCTTGCCACCATTCTCTCTCTTCTTTTGCCTTTGAGGGGGGGGGGGGGGGGGGGAGCCAGGCTGGGGCCGACATTTTTGTTTTCGGGAACCCAGCTCACTGTCTTGAGCACGGGTCAGTGCGAATACGGACCCCCTAAATGCCAGCTGTACTGATGTGTTCGGATGACATGGTGCACCTTGAAACAGAAAGGGAACATTTCCTTCATGCAGCTTTGGCGTGCATTGCATGCCACATACTACCCTGCACTCTGTCTGAGACGTTCATAGCAATGCAGTCTGCCTGCTGCATGTGGTAACTTGCCAAAGTTGCTGTCATGTTTATTTATTTATTTATTTATTTGATACTGTGAGTCCCATCAGGGACTGTGAGTGGAAGGGTTCTGAATAATACATACAACAAATCAGTAAATAGGGTGTGTTGCACACATTGATAAGTATAACAACTTAAACACTCGGTTGTGGACCGGAAAGACGCGGGTTCGATTCTGACCGCGGCTGCCGAATTTCGATGGAGGCGAAATTCGAGAGGCCTGTGTACTGTGCAATGTCGGTACACGTTGAAGAACCCCAGGTGGTCGAAATTTCCAGGCCCTTCACTACGGCGTCTCTCATAGCCTGAGTCGCTTTGGGACGTTAAAACCCCATAAACTAAATCAAACTTCTAGTGCTGCATTGTGACAGCAGCATTGAGCTCTGCCTTTTCATGGTATCTGAGGTAGCGTGAAATGGGACAAGGGACAGAGAAAGCCGTCTATCTCCCTGTCCTAAAGAGAGCTGGCCTTCTTAAATAATCGCTGATTTGTTTATCCGTTGTTCCTTGTTCACCTGATTTTCATTATTTTTTTGGGGTGCATGTGCCTGTCCGCCTCACGGTTCACGTTTGTCTTGGTCGCTTAGGTTTCTGTCAGTCGGAAGTTAGCGCCTGTGTTATGTGCGTCTTTCTCTGTCCCTTGTCTTGTTTTGTGCTACCTCACATACCATAGTAGTAGTAGTAGAAGACCTTTATTCGGCCATAACTTACAGGCCGAGCATGTCAACTGCCTGGGCGACCAGAAGTCGCTGTTCTTGCTCCCCTTCAGCGCCAAGCCAGTCGAGCTAGATGATGATGGATAGAGAAGGTGGGGGGTAGGAACCCGACTGCTGAGCAGCCGGGCAATAGAAGAGGCAATGGGCCAGGCCCGCATAGATGCAGGGGCAGTTGGGACAGGAAGGGTCTGATCGATAGCGATAGAGAAAGAGCCGAGACGGGGTGACATTCATTTGGATGTGCCGAAGAAGGCGAGCCTCCGGCACCGTGAGCGATGGATGAGGGGGAGGGTAAAGGCGTTTGTCGAGGCGGAGCTCGAGGTAGACGTTATTTTATGGTGCGGTGAAGGGTGAGTCTCCCACCGTCCTCCGAGGGCTTGGGCCAGGGGATCACCGGTGCACCATGAACCACAGTTGCCGACTCGCCCAAGTTTCTACCCTTGTGAACTCTCCCTTTTGCTTTGAACAGAGAGGCTGTGTCTTGTGCGAGTGGTGCTCTTGGCCAATGATTTGTGGTCATGGATTGCGTTAGTGCGGTCCTGTTCTGGAACACGCTGGGGCTAACTGTGTGGCGCCCCCTGGTGCCCCCCCCCCAGGTACGGTACGTGAGGGCGGGCCGCCTGCGGCTAGCGTTCCTGCTGCGGCTGCCCCTGATCCTGGTGGCGGCCACCAGCCTGCCCCTCTCCCTGCAGCAGCTGCAGGCCCAGCTGGTGTACGTGCACGCCCAGATCCTGTCGGTGGTGACGGCCAGCCAGCTGGAGCGGGTGTTCAGCCAGCGGTGCAACTTCGACCTCCGCCGGCTGCTGGCCGGCTCGGAGCGCTTCCTGGACTCCCTGTGCGACCTGATGGACCGCGACCCCAGCTTCCTGCTGGGGGCCGTCCGGTGCCTGCCCCTGGCGCCCGCCCTGCGCGACAACATCACCCAGGCCATGCTCAAGCACTGCGCCAAGCACAAGGCAAGGGGGGGATGGAGCCTTTACAAGGCGGCAGTTTTAAAAAATTCAAGGGTCACTTTGACTGTCTAAAGTGCATAGAGGCGAAAGCATTTTCCGCATCACTTTGACTGCCTCTGTGGCACTGGTGACGTCACCACTGGATGATATCACACATAATTAAGTACTAATTACGAAGTAAGGACAAATCACTAATTAATGGCTAATCAGTGATTAATAACTAAGTGCTAATTAACTGCTACTTAATGACACTTAAGCTTCCCCACTCCTCAGGGTGTTATAGTGTTGTAGGGCTGCCAGGGAGTTCTTTCTGTCCCACTGAGAAAAGGAAATGGCTCAGTAATTCTCTGTCATCTGGGTTGACACCGGAAGGGCACTGTACAGAAAGGGTGGAAGTGGGAGTGAAAGAAGAAAGAGAAAGAGGTCCTCAGAAAATTGTATTTGACGAAAGGAAATACTGAGTAACTGTCCCTCATATCTTGGTGGACATGGGCATCTGTTTGTAGAGGAAGGGAGGAAGTGGGAGTGAAAGAAGGAAGACAAAGAGGGGCTGTAGTGAAGAAAATTAAAATTGTATTTGAGGAAAGGAAATTACGCAGTAACTGTCTCACATATCTCAATGCCTGCCAGTACAGAGAGGTGTGAGGCTGTTATGTAAAAACAGCAAGGGTAGATTAATGTGTCTGAGTTCCCTGCTTTAGTGACACAAGGTTGCTTTCCAGTGTTTGTAAATGTGAAGACAGTAACATTTGAGGCATATACAAGCCAGGGTGACCCATGTGGTACACAATTCTTAAGATCTTTTACTTGTGCTCGTGTAATCGACACCTTTTTCATGTTCCTCGTGAGAAAAGAGAATGCTATTTAAGCTACAGTGCTCGTGTACTGTGAACAAGAAATGAAACACAGACAGGACGACTGAAATACCAACTGCAAGATATGACAGAAGCCAACAGCCACAGAAACCAAGGGGCACAGGGGATATTTTTTTTTTTATAATTTATTTATTTAGTTTGTGGTGTTGATCAATTTAGAATATTACAGAATATGTTATTGCTTAAAGATAATTGATTAGAAAAGCAGAAGAAAAAACAACCACATGCCGCCGGTGGGATCCGAACCCACGACCTCCGAATTACGCGTCCGGTGCTCTACCTCTGAGCTACGGCGACGGCTGTCAATTCTTCTGCTTTCGGGGGTATTTATGTTTACAAGTAACCTAATCTTGAGAGTGTTCATCAGCGCCACCCACGTTCATAAGCGGCGGACGTAGAACGTCCTGAGTTACCGCAGGTGTGACGTAGAACGTCATCGAACGGAGAGGGTGGAAGCTGCGTGAGAACCCTCTTATGCTTCCTATGGCGTCAAAGCTGCCAGAATCGAGGCCCTCGCTAAGCAATTAAGCAAACAAGGGAAGGGGAATGAGGGGCTCGTTATAAATATGACAGAAGCCAACAGCCACAGAAACCAAGGGGCACAGGGGATATTTTTTTTTTATAATTTATTTATTTAGTTTGTGGTGTTGATCAATTTAGAATATTACAGAATATGTTATTGCTTAAAGATAATTGATTAGAAAAGCAGAAGAAAAAACAACCACATGCCGCCGGTGGGATCCGAACCCACGACCTCCGAATTACGCGTCCGGTGCTCTACCTCTGAGCTACGGCGACGGCTGTCAATTCTTCTGCTTTCGGGGGTATTTATGTTTACAAGTAACCTAATCTTGAGAGTGTTCATCAGCGCCACCCACTTTCATAAGCGGCGGACGTAGAACGTCCTGAGTTACCCCCGAAATACCCCCGAAAGCAGAAGAATTGACAGCCGTCGCCGTAGCTCAGAGGTAGAGCACTGGACGCGTAATTTGGAGGTCGTGGGTTCGGATCCCACCGGCGGCATGTGGTTGTTTTTTCTTCTGCTTTTCTAATCAATTATCTTTAAGCAATAACATATTCTGTAATATTCTAAATTGATCAACACCACAAACTAAATAAATAAATTATAAAAAAAAAATATCCCCTGTGCCCCTTGGTTTCTGTGGCTGTTGGCTTCTGTCATATTTATAACGAGCCCCTCATTCCCCTTCCCTTGTTTGCTTAATTGCTTAGCGAGGGCCTCGATTCTGGCAGCCTTGACGCCATAGGAAGCATAAGAGGGTTCTCACGCAGCTTCCACCCTCTCCGTTCGATGACGTTCTACGTCACACCTGCGGTAACTCAGGACGTTCTACGTCCGCCGCTTATGAACGTGGGTGGCGCTGATGAACACTCTCAAGATTAGGTTACTTGTAAACATAAATACCCCCGAAAGCAGAAGAATTGACAGCCGTCGCCGTAGCTCAGAGGTAGAGCACCGGACGCGTAATTCGGAGGTCGTGGGTTCGGATCCCACCGGCGGCATGTGGTTGTTTTTTCTTCTGCTTTTCTAATCAATTATCTTTAAGCAATAACATATTCTGTAATATTCTAAATTGATCAACACCACAAACTAAATAAATAAATTATAAAAAAAAAATATCCCCTGTGCCCCTTGGTTTCTGTGGCTGTTGGCTTCTGTCATATTTATAACGAGCCCCTCATTCCCCTTCCCTTGTTTGCTTAATTGCTTAGCGAGGGCCTCGATTCTGGCAGCCTTGACGCCATAGGAAGCATAAGAGGGTTCTCACGCAGCTTCCACCCTCTCCGTTCGATGACGTTCTACGTCACACCTGCGGTAACTCAGGACGTTCTACGTCCGCCGCTTATGAACGTGGGTGGCGCTGATGAACACTCTCAAGATTAGGTTACTTGTAAACATAAATACCCCCGAAAGCAGAAGAATTGACAGCCGTCGCCGTAGCTCAGAGGTAGAGCACCGGACGCGTAATTCGGAGGTCGTGGGTTCGGATCCCACCGGCGGCATGTGGTTGTTTTTTCTTCTGCTTTTCTAATCAATTATCTTTAAGCAATAACATATTCTGTAATATTCTAAATTGATCAACACCACAAACTAAATAAATAAATTATAAAAAAAAAAATATCCCCTGTGCCCCTTGGTTTCTGTGGCTGTTGGCTTCTGTCATATTTATAACGAGCCCCTCATTCCCCTTCCCTTGTTTGCTTAACTGCAAGATAGGATTTTAGTTCAGGGGGCTTTATTCGTTTGTAATTGCTGTGACTGGTCTTTAAAAGTGGTAAGAAGCCCTGTTTTGTATTTCTCCTCTTTTATTTGCTGCTGTTGTGTTCGTAGCGTTGGAAATGTTTAAATTCTGCTCCTTCCTGGCTCTCTCTCCGGACTGTGCAGAAGCTGGTGTTTGGCCTGCTGGTGGCGGAGCAGCAGCTGGTGGCCCTGGTGGGCATGCGCAAGTACCAGCTCCACCACGTGGACCTGCACCTGCTGCTCAACCTGGTGCACGCCTCGGAATCATTTAAGACGGCCGAGGCGTGGACGCCCGTCTGCCTGCCCAAGTTTGACCCCAGGTGAGTCCAGTGGGCTGTGCTCTCATCACGTGCTTCTTGGCACAGAGATGGGGTTTGAGGTCGACCCTTTTTAAAGCGAAAGCTTTACTGGCCTAGTCAAGCCAAGGTCATCAGCGCCGCAATTTGACCTTCAAGTATAGGAGCAGTGGAGGTGTGGCAGTCACGTGACATATCTTCTCTTATTCCCTCCTTTATCGCTTTTTTGAAGGCGTGGTTTAGGTGTCCATCAAGATGTGAGACAGATACTAGGCCATTTCTTTTCCTCAAAAACCAATCCAAACAAAACAAGTGGTTCACAGGCGTTCATTTGTGGTTCATTAGGGTTGGCGTTCACAACATTGTAGAATCCATTGATTTTGACGAAAGGAAAGGCACACAACTGGCTCCCTGGGTCAGTGGACACCTTAATGTCGCTTTCATGTATTTGTCCTTTGTGTTCACCTGCAAAAACCTGCTTTCGCTCATTATTCTGTGCTCAGCTATTCTGAACCTCGAGTAATTTTTGGAGAAGTGTGTAGCATCTAGCTGTCCGTCTGAAGCAGTGCTTTGTGTGCCAGCATCCAGTCTCTCATCTGGACGTATGGATGGATGATAATGGCCTTACCCTTTGTATCGGGTGGCAGCTTGTGCCACCTAGCCTTTGTTATCCCATCTTTTACATTAATTTTTTTGCTTTTTCTCAATTTCGGTTGTGTTCTGTGCGCACAGTGGGTTCCTGCACGCGCACGTCTCCTACCTGGCGGAGGGGAGCCCTGCCTGCTTGCTGCTGCTGACCGTGGACCGGGACCTCTTCTTTCCCCTCCAGGAGTGCCGCCGCAAGATCGCCGAGGTGAGGACTGCTCCCGCGTCATTTCTTCTCTTGCGCTGCTGGCCCGTTACGCGCAACTCCGGTATGTGGTCCTTCGTTTCAAATCCTCATGCTGACTGCTAGATTGCTCCAGCTGGTGAATGAGTGCTGCACAGTAGTCTTCATTTATTTGTCTACCCTTAGCACCAGCATGCATTATAGTGGGGTAGGGTAGACAAAAACAATGCAGGTGACGTAAGAAGTAAAAAAAAACAAGAATGTCGCAAAAATCAACATAGCACCAGAAAACTGAGAAGTGGCCCGTCAGAACATAGAAAAAATGACGTCATTGAACAAAATAGTGGCAGTGCTTGAAGGCTACAGTGAAAGCTCGTTAATTCAAATACCATGAATTCGAATTTCTGGATAATTCGAACTGCATGACTTTGTCTGTCCACACTCCATAAGGAGTCTATGCAAAAAAAACAGCACGTTAATTTGAACCTGAATGGGTTGCGCCACCGATAATTCGAACTGCGTGCCGCAGCGTCTGAGCGGCCTGTGCATGTGGTGAACCAAGGAACACTCCTGTGAGGCTGCGCCGCCTCTTTGGAGGAGATGTGGAGAGGGCACAAATGATGCGTGCGGTCACTGGCGAAGCGCAGAGCCAGGTAAATGGGTGAGGGTGGGAATCAGACACTTCGCAGTGTCTCTGACATTCCAAATCCAAAACCATGCGGTAGTGCGGGAAATCGAGAGTTCCGCGAAATGAACGATTTGAGTCCTCGCTGCTGTTTTCTGCGCGTTTTTGTCTCTGTTTTCCAGTGCTCTTTGCATCATGTTCCGTGCGATTAGCTGCAGCCATAGTGGTCAGCTGATGCGGTGTGCCCTGGTGCAGAGATTTAGAAGCGTCATTCCTTTGTGGTAATTACCGCGACAAAATGCTTGAAGAGAAGACTGAAGCCATGCATGTAGTTGACGCTGGTATATTATTGAAACAGCATATCACCAAAAAGCACCCTCATCGGTTTGGCAGTTTGGGACTCTGTGCTGGAAAGCTGGAAAATCAGGCAACGTGCGTGCAGCTGTACTGGCAAACTCCGCTTTTCGACCTAAACGACCGCGCAGTCTACGCTACTCGCAAGAGTGAATTTGCGAGTCCCAGAGGTTGCAAAAAGGTGGCAGCTGCGGGATGGTTGCACACTGCTCGATTTTCCAGCCTTTGGACCACCCTTCGTGACTGCCTTTTCACTCCACTCAAGCTGTTCTTTTGTTCAGGCAGTACACAGGCACAGCTACTGCTGCCACTTTGTGAGGCCAGCATTGCTTGTTGCAAGCACAGCACTCTTTCTCTCTTCTTGGAAACACCTGATGTCTAGTTGTTGCATGTGATAACCTCATGTCCACATGTGGTCTGCATGTGATAACAGCATGTCCACATGCAGTCCACATGTGGTCCGCATGGGATAACCCCATGTCCACATGTGGTCCGCATGTGGTAACCGCATGTCCACATGTGGTCCGCATGTGGTAACCGCATGTCCACATGCAGTCCACATGTGGTCCGCATGGGATAACCGCATGTCCACATGTGGTCCGCATGGGATAACCACATGTCCACATGTGGTCCGCATTTCGTCCGCATATGATAACCGCATGTCCACATGCAGTCCGCATGTGGTCCACATGGGATAACCACATGTCCACATGTCGTCCGCATATGATAACCGCATGTCCATATGTCGTCCGCATGTGGTCCACATGCGATAACCACTTGTTCGCATGTGGTTTCTGGGCTCTCACCGCACCCTCTCCCGTGCTCCACTGTGGTGCAGAGCCTCCAGCGCAAGGGCTGCCTGGAGGCCCTCCGTGAGGCGGCCGTGAGTGGGGGCTACAGTGTGCGGGAGGCGGGGGTGCCGGAGCTCTACCACTTCCTCTACAAGAGCAAGAGTGGGGCCCAGCTGAGCAGCCCCCGGCTGGAGGCCCCCTATGCCAAGGACCCCGGGCGCCTGCTGGCCCAGTACCGCCTGCTGCACCACCGCATGTACCAGCCGGCCTGCCCACTCAAGATCCTCTTCTGGGCCACGGGACGCGAGACGCTCATGGGATGGGTGAGTGGTCGACAGCCCCTAGTGCTAGAATTCTCGAATGCGTTGCTTTGACAGCGACTCAAAACGCACAGCTCCAATGCCTCGCGACGTCGCGAATATGCTGCCCTCGGAGGTCTGTTACCGAGTGGCCAGACATCTATGGGTTGCGTTTTTC
Organism: Amblyomma mixtum; assembly: GCF_055824585.1. Classification (NCBI taxonomy): domain Eukaryota; kingdom Metazoa; phylum Arthropoda; class Arachnida; order Ixodida; family Ixodidae; genus Amblyomma; species Amblyomma mixtum. Next base: position 106,961,859 of record NC_143013.1, read on the forward strand.
ACGGTGTCGCGGTCAACTTTGAACGACAAAAACTAATGAGCTACTTTGCGTAGCTCGAAGAAATTTCGCACATTTGACGAAATATGCACGTGCCGCACATGTTCTAAATGCTCTAGTTTTTGGTCAATTAGACGAGAAGCAATTAAGCCTCTGAAATTCTTCATTTTCATCATATTTTTCGTCTTAGAATGCCAGTTCCAAATAGGTATCCATTGGAGCCATTGACAGCTGTGTCTGTCCTCAGGTTAACATTTCTTTTAAGTGATGCAGGAACAGCCTTCATTTCGGTGCAGTAGTTTTACCTAAACGCTACACGCAAGCAGGCAAGTTGAACGATAGTATTGCTTTACACTATGCTTCTTTTGTTCACTCTACTGGTACTAACAGTTATTGTTTCTAGCAACTCATACCGATGAACTGTAGAAACATTTATCATTCTAATGTGGGGTAAAACTTATTTCTGTATCAAAAATGGGAAAACTGTAGCTATCACTTAAACGTTGGGAATAATGATCAGTGGCCACGCAAGCATGGGACTTCTGCCTTAATTAGTGTGCTTTGGTTCTTGAGCTGTCTGTAAAGTGAGTCGCTGTATTAACGTATCATGACAAACAAAAAAGGTGTTCAGGAAAGTAAAAACCATTTTTGAATAATGGTTGCTTTTATGCCAAGTAGTGGGCAGTGAAGTGATAATTAGACAAAATCTTGAGAGCTCCTAGTGTACTACCCTAGTAGTCAGTATTTTTAAAATATACTAATAGGATGCAGCTTGAAGTGCCTAGCGGTCTGTGAGATGCACGATGGCCTCTTGTTGCGTGATGATGCATCAACATGACTGCTCATATACCATAAACCGTTGGTACATCTCTGTAGTAAGTATTCAGGCAGCTGCTGAAGGCGGCTTTTAACATAAGACGGGCTTCATTCAGACAGAGCACCCATTCATGCAATATGACAAATGGTGAGGCACTTTGACGTGCACCATGACACTGGAAAACATGAAACAAAGCCATCATTCTGGTATTTGCACTTTCGCACTGCTTTTCACTGGTGTACAACACTGAAAATGCAAGAAAGGAAATGCTGTTGTCCTTATTGGCACGACAAGATTACGGGGATCCTAATAGACACTGTGCATTTTTGCCTTGTCTCTTGTCTGGACAGTATTAATGATGCGAAAATACATGAAAAAAGTTTGGTGCCTAAAAAAATTGTGCATAATGCGCGAGTCACCCATGCTAACGGTGGTCATATTAACGGGGTGCAACTGTATTCACGCTGCTTATGTAATGTCAGTGAGTTCCGCAATGTTAATGTTAATTCGTAATGTTAATGCATAATGTTAGGGGTGATGTTCCTCAGTCCCGCAGTGTGCGCCTTAACAAGATTTCACGATACTGCATTTTAATTGCACCAGTGGTATCCAAACGTTTGCTCTTGGTGGCAGACTTTGGGTGAATGTTGAATTTTTTTTTCTGGTTTGGCGCGTGTGACTGCAGTAGAAAAGCAGTGCTTTCTGTAACCTGCCTTACAGGTCAGTGAGAAGTGACACCGCTCAGTGAACTCACAGCCCCGTGTCCCCGTCTTGTCTTGTTGCAGCACATGGCTGGCTTCGAGCTTTACGCCGCCTTTGAGCCCCTGGTGAGCAAAGACACTGCGGTGCGTGCTATGAGCAAGCTACTACACTGGATCAAGCAGGAGGAAGAGCGGCTGTTCATCATGAGCTACGCCACCCTGTGAGCACACTGAGGGCGCTGGCATCGCCAGTCCTCTCGGGGCAGCTAACCGTGTGACCGGACAGCACCCAGAGACGTGCCGCAGAGGAGCGGACCTGTCTTCCTCTCTCGTCTTGTCTAGTCACCGTCCACGTGGTCATTCCCATGTGGCACGTGCGAAGAAGCCAGTTGTCACCAGCTGGCAGGTTCTTCAGTTGAGGTTGCTGTGTACAGTGCTGGATGTGGCAGTCGAGATGCACCTCACGTCTACGTCATCGCCCCCTGGCAGGCGCATCAGCGTTACTTGTGAGATGAGACCACCTTGCACGGCGGAGACGTGTGGAGAAGCTTCGCCTTTGGCCCTTGCGGTGCAGTGGATGTGTTCCACTGGGTTGGTTGTTAGCAACAGTGCACCACGTTACTTTCGTGCAGAAAAGTGATGTGTCACAGAGACTGGAACTGGCACCTATCTTTCAATTTCGTCGCAGAGTTCTTGTTTAGCAATAGTACACCGAACACGATGGCTGTGGTATTTGCGTTGCCTCTGCAACCGTTGAAGAATCTTGTCCGCGATTGGTGCATTCTCGTGAGGCGGGGAGGCTGTGTTATGGCAGTGTTAACTTGTTTGTGACAGTGAATAGCCCAAGCTGTGTGCTCGATGCGATAACTTCGGCGTGATGGATTAGGGGTCCTAAATCGCGTGATGTGAATGCCAAGTGATGTTGCGTGTTGGAGTATTGAGTCGTGTGGCGTACCACCTTTCTGTGGCCTGGGGCACCTTGTTTCGGCATTGTCTGAGGCACTAAGCATTGCATGCCTGAGTACCACACAGTGAACATTGTGTTGTGAAAGCAGAAAGACAAAGCCTACGAGCAGCGACGTTGGCTTAGCGATGTACTTCTGTGATTCACTCAGTTTTTCTTAGCTTTGATTTTGGGTGCCTGTTCTATTAGTACAATGCCTTGTATGTTGCCTAACATAACTTTTGTAAGGCTGCAGAGGTCTATAGTATCTTGTTAAGCACTTTGGTACTACTAAACAAGCGACGGAGTGCAGATATATCTTCCTTATTTTTAGTGGGCCACAAGGATTAGGCCCGTATGAAGCCTGTGTGTGAAAGTACCTTTAGGAATTTTAAAGAACCAATGTAGCACCGCTCTAAGGGCAAAAGGCATTCATTATGAACCCGTTAACAACAAAGGGCTCTGAAGTTGCAGGCAAGCCCATCTGTTGGCCTTGAGCAACTGTAATCACCAGCTTGAATCAGGACCAGATTCTTTTCTTAGTTAGCAGGTTCTCTTCGAACAGGTGATATGGATGTGTTGCATGATCTAACAGGCACTGCTCCTCATCACTTTTTGTACAGTACACTATTGTGTATGAGTATTGTTCAGGCTACGAAGAAGTACTGTCCTCTCTGACATCACTTAGCACTACTGAAGGCAGTGAGGAGTTGCATATATGGCAGTGGTTTTAACCACGCTGCGCACGAGAACTTAACATTCCGTGGGGTCACTCGCCTATTCCAAATGCCTTTACTCTTGTGATTTAGTGTCAATATTAATAGAGGCAGCTTCTTATCTCTGTGTGGGAGCAGGAGCGTGTGAGGCGTTGAAAGTGTTTATCCACTGAGGACGTGCAGAAAGAACCGTTTGGCATGTGCTGCTCTCCGGGCAACGCTTTGCAACTTATTTCACTAAAAACCTGAAGTACTGTGTAGGAGTGTTTCTATTCTAGCCCAGTGCAACAGTTTTCGCGCATCTTCTGTTGAAGGCTAAGTTGAATTTTATTTGCCTTGTTCATTAACGCAGATTGCGAAGGTTTTTACGTAATGCAAAACTATAATGGAAGCAGCTGGATAACTACCAGTCTGTGGCCTTTTAGAGCCAGACTAATATATTACGAAGTTGGGTACTCAACAATGGGTAAACAGCTGCATAGAGAACAGCAGTGCAAATCCATTGCGCTGTTTTAATGCGTATTTGCTGCTATACTATGCACTGATATTTTAGAGATGGGATTGCGAAAGTGAACTTATTGTTGCGCCAAGGCCAATAAAATAAAAGCAATAAGTTTGAGACCTAATCTAACATGGACTGTTTCATGCAGACAGTGTTACAGCCGCGGTGAAAACTAGACGTGTGCGATAGTGGAAGACAAATTCTTAGTGACAGTATTTGTGCAGTGTTGTTATGTAGCTTATCTAGCAGGCTCGATAAGGGACGCCGATTGAGAACTTTTTTTGAAGTGCACATCAACTGTTGTATCCTGGAGTATTGCCAAGTAGTTCTAGGCAGTGGCGAAATAATTGACCTGTCTAAGCAAGCTGCAAAAATACCCCTGTCATGTGAGCTCAAAAGGGTAAGACTGAAATCTGTTTGCAGATTGGTACCCTTTTCTTTTGTTTGTGTAGTTAAAATGTCATACGTATTTTAGGCCACCCGTAAGCGCACACACACAATGTTTGCTGCCCTGTTTGGTTTGAAGTTATGTTTTCTGTTTGTCTACAGCAAGTCCTGGTGATGTGGCTGAATTTCGATTAGGAGTTCACAGTTTTTAGTGTTAATGAGATATTTTTTTTCTGTTTCTAGAGAATTATGGGATAAAAAGGGTCGCAAACAGAACTTGGTGAATTGCAAAGCAGAGTTGTGAAGTTGACCAAGGTCAACCTGTGAATTTTTTTACATGCAGTGCTTTTTTTTAGTTAGGCTTTGGTTAGCCAGTATTTTTCTTTAAAATATGCAGTTCACCTGCCATACTGAGTGGACCTAATAGTACGTGCCTGAAAAAAAAAAAATATGTGCCCTGCTTCCTGAAAAGCTTCTGAAATATTTTCTGTAAAAAGAAAAATGCCCTGCTTTCTGATTGCTGTTCTTGCTGCTTAGTTGCTCTGCATCCTGTGCATGAGCTTTTGAGTGATTAATATTGTACATACATAAAACATTCTTTCTGTTTCCTATTCCTTGTTCTTAGTTTGTGGTGGTAGTTGCGGACGAGCTCCGAGTTGATGAAGGCAGCAGTCTGTCACATGGTACAGCTTAAAAGCAGACTGCCTACAGCGCAGATCAATCAGCGAATTGAGAGTTGTATGCTGTGTGGACATTCTGTGCAAGTTCAAGATTGATTAGTCATAAATGTTGAAGTTAAGCTAGACTGATGGCAGGGATTTACCTGAGTGGTGCGAATGAATATTGTTGTGAATAGATCTCATGAACTACATTGAGTGGATCTGGTGTGCCAAAAAGTTGGGCATGTTGGAATATGTGGTGCGAGCATATTATGCGCTTTCGAAGTGCACAAATAGGTGGAAAGAAGTTGGGCGTACATGGCAGGAACATTTGCCCTGTCTCAATAAAGCGGCTGGCGAGAAACTCTGATGGGTGTTCTTTCCTTTGTCTAAGGCTTGGGATGTGAATTCAACTGTGCTTCTCAGTACACAATGCACTTGTGGAAATGTGAACTACCTGTGGCAAGTCTTGAAATGGTTTATGCGCAGATTAGACTGGCTTAAATAGCTTAGAATTACGTTAATTCGAAGCTGACCAGACCGTGTAAAAGGTATGAATGAAGTAGGATTTCCAACTAGTATCTGAAAACGAAGTAAAATTTAAACGGAAAGGTGAAAATGTTCATTTGTGTGGCTACCATTACACTCAACAAAGCTGCGGTCAATGCCATTAACTCTTTCTACAGCAGTGACTTGCTCGGACTCATTGTAGTCTCAGCATCTGAAATTTGCTCATGCCTTTTTCAGTGTGCACATAGCTCATGGTTGTGCATCTCAACGTAATACCCCTGCTACTCGGGCATTTCGAATGCCTTCCAACCGAATGTCATTCGACTTGACTGTGCTGATATATAAAGTTTTCCAATGGCATTTGGTTCAGATGACATTCGAGTCGATGGAGCTCCATGGAGGCATTCAAGATTTTGGAATGCCTTCGAAACAAGAGCACAACCCAAACTGTCTGATAGCCGTCGCCGTCGTAGTCACTTCGCCCCGCCCACACCCGCGCGTATTTCGGCTCTGTGGCTGTTAATTTCGATACCCGCTAGTACTCGCTTTTTTCTGCTGTTAGTTTAACAAATAGCTCATGTTCTGTCTAAGTGAGTGCTTGAAAATAATAGTACACCGATGAACATTTACCGCATGAGCATGAAATTTCCCCAGGAGTTCGCAGATTAGGACGACTGCACTCATACTGTTGTTTACATCGCTGCGTACGAACAGCTAGTGCTCGTTTTCATGACGTAAAACGCAATCTGCTCTTTAGTTCTATTAAATAATCTCTTCTCTTTTGTACCAGTGTTGCCTGTGCTTGTTTACAGAGTGCGAGAATCTTTGGGAAGCACCGATGCGATCATTCACCTAAGAACACTTGACAGCCAGGTTGCTGACATCAAGTGGGACTCGCGCCTCTCACTAATTGGCCCGGCTTCCTCCTATGTGACCAGACCTTTATCCAGAAGTAAGTTTGGTGACCGTTCGCGTTAACTCAAACGACTTAACTTGTTATCCACAAGCTAGCGACGGCGACGACTGCTGCTGGCTGTAAAGCACTGCCCGGCAGCCAGTGGCTCACACCGGCGCTTCCCATTCATCGTATGTGCACCCCGCGGTGTAAGCAATAGGTGATTTCAGGTCACTGTTGTCAAAACTACACTCGTTGACCTGAAACTTCCGAATTCGCTCTTCACAATCGCCGCAATCACAGACCGAACCCTGCAGACTTGCTAGGCCTAGTCGTTGCGGAAGGGAAGTGAGCCGGCGGCAACTAAAATTAATTTATCAAGCGCTTATCACTGGTGAGTGTTCACATGTGAAATATAGATGTTTATTTCACTTATTTCCAATACAGATAATGTAGAAGTGCGAATATATTCACACCATCGCATCATCAGTGTGTTTTCACTCAACCGCCGACCTGCCGAGGACATGTAGGCTGACCATTTGCTGACTGGACTCGTCGGCGTCGTTGGCCTAAAATACTTGTCCCACTGCAATCATAGTATAGTGAACTAGATAGTTCACCATAATCACACGCTGCTGTTGACCGTGATAGTGTTGTTGTCGGACTAGTGTGACAGCAGTGACCGTCGCCACTGTCGTCGTTGTACACTGAAAACGAGCTGAGGCTTTAGAATGCGTTTGTAAAGTGTCATGTAGCACCGCGGGCATCTGACGAGTCTGAATGCCATTCCAAGTCTTGAATTCCACTCGACTCGGATACCCGTGTAGCACAGGTATAACTTGGTTACTGACAAAGCTCTTCACTGTTCACCAGCACTTTTGCAATGACAGCGGTTAAGCACTTGTTCCTGGGTCTTGTGCCGTAACAGAAGTACGTCGTTGTACGTTGTCGGCATCTGTTGCCATGGGAACCACTCTGAGGCTGGTTACCCTGGAAGGAGGTGGAGGGTTACCTTGGAAAGAGGAGAGTATGATGATAGCAGAGGAAGGTGTTACCGGAAGGTAATTGCCAGACAAACCGCCTGGAAGGTTATTACTGGAAGTAGGCGGGTGTGGCATTTCATCACTTTGCAGATTGCTGGATGCGGAACCTACTTCATCAAGATCATGTGCTCTAATTGCCTGGGCAAAGAATAGACCAACACCTCTAGGCTTCACATGACAGTGGACATCACTGAACTGCAAGCATGGGCCACTATGACCAGCCCAGCATAAAGGCTACGCACACATCCGTGACCATCACTTGGTGGCAGCGCTAGCAGGAAGGCGCTGCATTTTCAAGCCTGCACTTCATCAAGATAGCTGCAGCAAATTAGTTCTGGCGGGAGATTTGAATATAGATGCTCTTAAGGTACCTCCACAACAAGAATTGTTCAGGATTTTTGAGTGCAATGATTTTACTAACGTGGTAACACTTCCAACACGCATTCAGAGCAGTAAATCAACAATGCTAGATGTGTTCTTAACTAACACTGACGGCCGCCGCGGTGGCTCAGTGGTTATGGTGCTCGGCTGCGGACCCGAAAGACGCGGGTTCGATCCCAGCCGCGGCGGCCGAATTTCGATGGAGGCGAAATTCTAGAGGCTTGTGTACAGTGCAATGTCATTGCACGTTAAAGAACCCCACGTGGTCGAAATTTCCGGAGCCCTTCACTACGGCGTTTCTCATAGCCTTTGGGATGTTAAACCCCATAAACCGAAACACTGACGCTACAGATTTGATGCCTCGCGTAATCTGAGCACCTTTTAGTGAACATCTACTTATATTTAAGCAGACAAGGAAAGGGGAATGAGGGGCTCGTTATAAATATGAGAGAAGCCAACAGCCACAGAAACCAAGGGGCACAGGGGATTTTTAATTAATTTATTTATTTTGTGGTGTTGATCAATTTATAATATTACTGAAAATGTTTTTTTAAAGGTAATTGATCTGAAAAGCAGAAGAAAAAACAACCACATGCCGCCGGTGGGATACGAACCCACGACCTCCGAATTACGCGTCCGGTGCTCTACCACTGAGCTACGGCGACGGCTGTCAAAGCTTCTGCTTTCGGAGGTATTTATGTTTACAAATAACCTAACCTTGGGAGTCCATGGTAGAGAGAGGGTGCGGTAGATGGTCCTTGGCGATCACAAAATGAACAAGGGAGGGGAAAACCTCAGTTTGCTAGAGCCAACGTTTCGACAAGGGGACTTGTCTTCGTCTGTGGGTGGCGCTGGTGAACCTTGGAAGTGTTCACCAGCGCCACCCACGTTCTTAAGCGGCGGACGTAGCACGTCCTGAGTTACCGCTGATGTGACGTAGAACGTCATCGAACGGCGAGGGTGGAAGCTGTGTGAGAACCCTCTTATGCTTCCTAAGGCATCAAGGCTGCCAGAACCGAGGCCCTCGTTAAGCAATTAAGCAGACAAGGAAAGGGGAATGAGGGGCCAGATCAATTACCTTTAAAAAAACATTTTCAGTAATATTATAAATTGATCAACACCACAAAATAAATAAATTAATTAAAAATCCCCTGAGCCCCTTGGTTTCTGTGGCTGTTGGCTTCTCTCATATTTATAACGAGCCCCTCATTCCCCTTTCCTTGTCTGCTTAATTGCTTAACGAGGGCCTCGGTTCTGGCAGCCTTGATGCCTTAGGAAGCATAAGAGGGTTCTCACACAGCTTCCACCCTCGCCGTTCGATGACGTTCTACGTCACATCAGCGGTAACTCAGGACGTGCTACGTCCGCCGCTTAAGAACGTGGGTGGCGCTGGTGAACACTCCCAAGGTTAGGTTATTTGTAAACATAAATACCTCCGAAAGCAGAAGCTTTGACAGCCGTCGCCGTAGCTCAGTGGTAGAGCACCGGACGCGTAATTCGGAGGTCGTGGGTTCGTATCCCACCGGCGGCATGTGGTTGTTTTTTCTTCTGCTTTTCAGATCAATTACCTTTAAAAAAACATTTTCAGTAATATTATAAATTGATCAACACCACAAAATAAATAAATTAAAAATCCCCTGTGCCCCTTGGTTTCTGTGGCTGTTGGCATCTACTTATATTTGTTGCTACCAGCCGATACACTTCAGTGACACACATTTCACCGCAGAGCTCCAGAACTTTCAGAGACATAAATAGTTCAGCTTGATGGCATATCAAAATGAAGTGCTGCAAACAGATTGGTTTGATGTTTCGCATGCCAAAACAGCCGAAATAGTGTATGAAGTTTTTCTGAAGAAGTTTATCACTGTGTATGATAGACACTTTCCTAATAAAATATTATAGCGTCCACATAAAGGCAAAAACCTATGAATTACTAAGACTATAAATAACAAAAATGGTGAAATGTTATGGAGTTCAAACACCTGTCACGGTATCAAAAATTGGCTGTGGCTCAGCTCGGCTGAGCCGGGTTGTACGGAGCGAAAGGCAACCGAACCAGTGGCCGATGTCAACACGAAGACGTTGGCAACATCCGCCGCCCTTTTCCGCTTGAGACACTCTGGCAGATTGCCGCCTCAACTGTGGTTGCGGCGCACGCGAGCTCTTCGTTTCAATCATCCGACATGTTATCAGGCATGCGACACAGCTGGCGAAGTGAGCGGAGGCGAGCGCAACGACGAGGCAAGCGATTTGACGTCATACCAAACCTTTGCAAACTCCGACGCCGCGGATGTCGCCCTTGCCTGTACCGCCGAGCGGGGGCGCTCTCGTCGCTCGTTTCTTTTTTCTTAAAGAAAATTTCTTTTTTTATTCGCGGCAGCAGCACGCAGCTGCTGCGCGGCGCGGCGTGGATCCGCTGGGACAGCAGCGACGAGCTGAGATTGGCCCCAGTTTTCTCTCCGTCTGGCGTGACGTCACAACAGAGGTCAAGCTAAAGGTCAAACGTGGATCCGCAGGGACGACGCTGAAGGCTCAAAACCTAGCGCAGTATTGATTTCGCAATAAAAGCAGGACGTCTAGCTAAACGTCTCTTAGAGGTTTTTGGTTTGCTGGGAGGTCCATCCTCTCCTGCACCACTGCAGCTGTCAATCAACGCCTCAAGAAGGCGGATGAGCGGCTCCTTCTCCGCCTTCTCACCAATACATTGCTGTGCCCGGGAGCACTAAAACATTTTGATCCCTCATTTAGCAGCAGCTGCCTGCACTGTAGTGCGGTGTCTTCTGACACCTATCACATGGTGTGGGCCTGGCCCTCCAACCCGGCCGTTACCCCCATCCCCAACCCAACCCGGGAGGACTGGGAGGAGACCCTGCTCGGCTGCCACGACTTAGAGGCCCAACAAGCCTCCCCACCTCGATGGACACTTCCGAGGCGTACACGCGAAGCGCGTATACGCGCACGGGCGTACGCTGGAGCACGTCTGCGCATGCGCAAGGCGCGACGCGCGAGCGGGGCGCAGATATCGGCGCCTGCGCACGGGCGCTCGCGCGTGCGTCAGAAGAGGGGTCCGGTTTACAACAATGGGAGGACCGCGGGGCTTTCGGGGACTATTTTCTTCATGGTTGGAAGCTCTTTCAGCCTCCCCTAAATTTTCTTGGAATCCTTGCAGCTCCCCAACCATCTTCTGTTCACGGCTTGACATTTTTTCAGTCGGCTCGCGAGGGGCAGCTAGCCAGCACCAGGAGCATGCAGATGCATGCCACTTTTCGACGCCCGTCGCGGCGCGTGTTGGGCGCGCAGGCGCTTCGCGTGTACGCCTCGGAAGTGTCCGTCGAGGTGGGGCTTTAGTCGGGCGCGCCCGGGCGGCGACTACCGCCACTGGGATCCCGAACTTCTAAGGATCGGTCCCTTACGGGCTGATCCAAACATGCCTCCTGTCCCTTCCTAATAAATGTTTTCACCACCACCACCACTACCAGCGGCTGTGTCGCACACAGGGTCAGACGAAAGACAGCGGCCACACGCTCGCGTGTTTGCACTGAGTGGACCAAGGAGGTTATAACCTCCTTGGAGTGGACATATCCACTGATCCAGGGAGCCAGTTATGCGTTCTTCCTTTGCTCAAAATCAACGGAGTCGTCAACGCCAACGCAATTGAACCAAATGAACGCCAGCGACCTACCTAGCTCCAGTGCTGTGTTTCTTCCGCAACGATGTCAACGGCAATGCATGCAGCTTACGTTTCTCTCTCACCACCACCAGTACTTCAATGCGCGATTGAGGTGACTCTGTCAGAGGCTTCACACAAACAGTGGGAATTCCAGGGTTCGAATCCGGCCGCGGCGGCCGCGTTTCGATGGAGGCGAGACGCGAATGGCGCCCGTTGGCTGTGCGATATCAGTGCACGTTAAAGATCCCCACGTGGTCGGAATCATCCCGGTGCCCGCCACTACTGCACCTCTTTCTCTCTTTCTTCGTTCATTATCTCCTTTATCTCTTCCCTTAAAACGCGGTTCAAGTGTCCACCGAGATGTGACAGTTACTACGCCATTTATTTTCCTAAAAAAAAACAGTTTTTCGTCCCTAAACTACCTTCAAATTTTGGTTCAGTCGACACATGGCCTTCTTTTACCAATATCCTTGCTGATGAGCCTATGGGCTCATTGCACGCTCCTCTTTCCTGGCTCCTTCTTTCCTTGAGTCTCCACACACATGAGCTTGCGCCAGATTGTGTCCTGGTGGAGATGATACTCGAGGGCCTTGACAGACCGCTTCCGGTGTTCAACGTGCACCCTGCCGACACCCATGAGAACTCCCTCTCCCAAGTAGGCAATAAGCATGCCCGTCCGCGTCGTCGGAGTGCAGTACACGCCCAACACTGCAGGAAGCTCTGAGCGCCCACGAAGGCGACAGTATTTTATTGGTCCTAAATGGTAGCGTGTACACCGGGTGCTTCAGGGAATCCCGCCACTGATCTTTAAAAGTGAGCTTTTTGAGACATAAATATAGATACTGCGGCAAAGTAATACCATGGTAATACTGTAGTGTTGGCGGACGTCAGGAAATAGGTGACTTGTTTGCGCGAAGACAGTCACGTGAACATGGCAGGAGACGTTGCGGATGTTTTGCGCCTCAGCTACCAAGGTGGTTTGGCCCTCCAGCTGGACAGACGTGATAGCCAAGCTGCAGTCACGTGGGACGAGAAGTGTAAGGATAATTGAGTGTATGAATGGCAACGGGACAGGAGAAAAGGGAGTGTTCCAGATGGGGTTCGGAGCGATCAGGAGAAAACTCTAGTTTGCTGATGGACAAAATCTAGTTTTGTTCATCGACATGCCATCGAGATTCCCTACAAGGCCATTCCTGACGTCAGGTTGAGCCGCCAGGATTCTGCCACGGTCACACCCGCTGTCTACGTGCTCCTCAAGGCCCAATCGGACTGTGATGATCTGCACGAGGTTTTACCGGGGCGTCTTTTTCATATAGGCGGCTAGGCCTCGAAAGATGCCGTGACAGATGCGAGTATACCACGGTCGCCCGGGGGCAAGGATGTGCTCTTCTGACTTGGCAGTGTTCATAAACCGACCCGCTGGGTCTCAAGCTTTGAAGGTTAAGTGCTATATGGAGACGTGGTAGCGCGGGATTTTCAGTCTATTTTATTGCCCAAGGGCCATGACTTACATAAATGGTGGAATAAGATAACGCAAAGAACGAGATTATTTTCACATAAGGTTAGCGGCGACACTAGCGGCGAAAGCGGCGAAAGAAACGCGAACAAAGAGGCGAGTACGCGCTCCGCTGTTAGAATTTCTTTGCAATGCACTTTTCCCTAGGTTGTAAGAAAAATACGTTATGGTCGTTCTAGAATGCATTACGGACGAGTCTAGCGTATTTTTGCTGCCACCGAAGTAATAGCGTGATTAAAAGAAATGCGAACGGCGCGTAGGCTCTGCTCTGTTCGCATTTCTTTCCAACGTCTCTGTACACTGTCATATGGCTATGCGCCACTCCCTTCATTCATATAGGCGGAGTGGAATGGGTGCAGGTGTTGGTTTAAAAGTATAGTATAAATGTCTTTTTTATTTATCCATTTCTATTTCTACTCAGAGCACTCCTCCACTGATCGTGCTTTAACGCTCGACCATCTGTGTTGACGGTGGCTGCCAGCTGTTCCGCTTCTTGCACTGAGATGAAGTTTTCGGGAACGACGTTCGCCACCGTCGCCTCAAGTTTCCTGTAGAAAATATAGGAAATGCAAAACAAAAACCATTAGCAATCTTTGCCCTCTTAATATCAGCGTCGCCATTAATGTTATTGCGCTTTTCTATTAGTCTAGGAAGCGTTATTGACTCAGTTTAGCAGTTTTACTGCTCTCCGTAGAACTCTTTGCTCCAGGGGATCCATAACATCACTTATGCTGGTGGAAGCTTCGCCACTTGGAGCATTCCCGCGGAAGCTAATGGCTTGCTCTGAGTTGTCGAGAAAATTTGTATATTCGAAGTTTTTTAGCTTGACTGAGCGTGCTCTGAAAAGTTTGTAGCCTTTATTTGCGCACGTGAAGGGTTTCTTTTCAGGAGAAATCGTTAAAGAGGCACGACAAAAGCATGCCGGACAATCATGCGAAAAAGCTGCATTGTAAGGCCTGAGCGCGCTCGTTTCTCGCGTCCTCGTTTCTATTGCTGAGACTTTCATCAGTAAGTTTAAGTCACAGTACAAAAAAGTTGAAACGCCTAGTGAAGAATCCAGAACCGCTGTAATGCCATACCTGCATAAAGTGTCACATAACGTTAAGAGGGTAGCCATGAAATGCGGTGTTAAGGTTGTCTTTTCTGCGCCCACCAAACTGTCGTCGCTTTGTTCACGTATCTCTAAAATTAGCACGAAAAAGAAATGCAATGTCAAGCACCAGACCAAGTTCACTAAATGCATAGCCGATGTGGTTTACTCGCTTCCACTGTCCTGTGGCAAGGCCTACATAGGTCAAACTGGTCAATGCGTCAATGACCGTATGAGGCAGCACCGCACCTCGCTGCAGCCAGGCAACACAGCAAATTTGCCACGACATTGCAACCACTGCAAAAACTGCACCGCTCTGTTCCATAATGTAAGAATCATTGGCCGCGGCAAAACGCAGATAGAACGAGAAATCTTAGAAGCCTTCAAAATCAAGCAGTTAGGAACTGAATGCGTTAGCGACAGCTCTGTTAGGTTCACGGCAAAAGAATATAGTTTCATGAATGGGACATAGGTTGCCACACGCTTTCTTCGATCGCTTCATCTATTTCGTGTTTTTTTTTGTTTTTTGCTAACGTTTGTGGTTGCTCTCGCGCATGTGCGCCCTGTCCTGATGTTGGCGAAGAATTTCAGTTGTGTTTCCAGTGTTGTCCTGTGTACTTCTCCTCCTTGTGAACGCGTCCTTTTCGCTGGTTTTCTACTAACCATGCACCAACTGGCCCAACAAGCTACGCTTCTTCAATCCTACGTTTACCTTCCATCGAAATCCGCTTCGTACCCTAAGGTTATTTTCGTTCCCTAAGGTTTTCGGTTAATCTCTGTCCTAGATTTCAAATGTGCCCCTCACTGTCACTCCGTTGTTCCAGATGGTGCCGCGCTCTTGCCGCCGACTCCATCAATCTCTCGCAACCGTTTGAAGGTAAGCTTCCGAATATCCGGCATTGACAGGGAGAGGTCGTAGTCTCGCTCCAATGTCTGCTGCACCTCGACGCCCATCAGGGAGTCCAGGCCGAGTTCGCCGAGGCTCATGTTCGTGTTTAGGCTTGACGGGTCCTTCACACCTGCAGGGAACCGTAAGTGCCAAAGATATAGTGCAGTTAGCACAGGATAAGATAGATGGGGCGTTGTCCTTCGATAATATAATTATTGCCGAAATTGTGCAAAAGCGCTTTGAAGAGTATCATGCAGGAATAAGGGACGTTTCAGGATCGAATAATAGGGACCTGAAGATTTCATCCTGAATCCGAAAAATGCATCGCCTGGTGGTCAAACACGTAGCCCATAGATGCACTTCAGGATAAGTCTCTCAGTCAAACGCTATGCGCTAATTACGTTTTGCATTAGACGCAATGATGCTGCTGTGGTTCCTGACCGTAGAAAAAAAGCAAATAAAATCACTTTGACACCACCAGCCTCAACTTCAAGGCCGCTGAAGGACATAAATAAATGTTTTAGGAAGATAAAAATCGTCCTGATTTCGGCAGAAGAAGCTCAAAAATGCTTATGCTCACAAGAGTTGTAGCGTTTTAAAACCTGGGTGCGTTTGTACAGCGAAAAAAACAGCAATACTGGCAATTGGCAGCTTACCAAAAATATGAGCGATGGCGTGCACGAGATCAGTTGCCCTCATCTCTTCACACTTGCTCGAGTCGTCGGCCTTCACACGGCTTGACACCACGGGTTTGTCCTGGCTCAGGAATTGGTCCAGCACGTTCATGCAGGAGCTTATCCTCTGCGGCGCGTAGCCTTCGAATTTCGCGTCACCGCCCACTGTTCTGTGCAGCGTGCCCACATCAGCGATGGGACCCCACTGAATCGCCAGCCCTTGGAAGACAAAGAATGCAGTAGCTGAGTGTGTGAATCGGAGAGTCAGTGGCCGTTGTCTCAATATTGCTGGAGAGCACAAAGTGGTGAAGCAAATTATCTCACTCCTTATATACTGTTATTTTATTTTTTTTTCTGAAGCCTTAGTTACCACCGCACTTGATAATATAGGGGCTCTCAAAATGAGCAGGACCAGGCCCGTTGTAGCACAAGCAATATCTGCACATTTGGTTAACCATCCAGCCCTGTTTTCACAGTGTGCCATTGATCCTTATTCGTCCGCTGCAAGACAGTTGGCAACAGCAGGTGCTCTAAATCCTTGACACTGCAGAGAACTATCGAGTGGCAATGCTTAATGAAACACACAGTCACTGAAAGCTGAAACAGCGCGTTCAGATAATCGAAACCTAAACTACTTCAAATGCTCTCTACTGATGTAGAGTTTTTCTTAAAAGGGCTTTGAAAAGGGACTCTATAAAGTGTCTGTATACCTAGGATTTTAATGGATGCCGCTTCACAAATATCCGCTAGCAAGAATTTTTCTTAATGCGTTTTGTAGAAGCTGAGTTATCTGTAGTCAGAATTTTAATTTGTATGTCTTCGCGCCTTTCCTCTTCCTCTCGTCACTTTTTTCGGTCGTCGCTCCTCCGCCGGCCCCACCGCCGGGGGCGGAGCTTTCTGACCCGCCGTAGCTACGCGGCTTATTATTGGCCGCGGCCATGGTAGCTGCCTGACGTCTAAAAGGAACTAACCAATGGCCACCTCTGAACTGGTGTACGCAGGAGCGTGCGGCTGAGGAAGGTTTGGGCATGAAAAAGACGCCGGGAAGGGCTCGTCAACTTTCACGCGTGATTGTGGGTTCTCTGCTGCGTGTAGAAATGTATTAAGGCGGAAGCCTTTAATGCCTCATCGTTGTAAGCAGGAGTTGTCGACAGAAAATGTCACGCTTTTCAATTGGTCGAAATGCTCGTGACGTCACAGTGCGCGAATTTCAAATGGGGCCAATTGTACTTTGGCTAGTAACCATGCAACCAATCAAAGGGATCGTATAGTGATGCTCCAACTAAGTTGGACTGAGTTTAGTTAATTGCTTAATTAATCAATTAGCCTAATTAAGATAGAAGAGAATGAAGAGGTCAGAAGAAAGAGGAAAAGAAAAGAAAGACGCGCGCCGCAGCGACAACAGCGTCCGCGGAAGAAGACGCTGCTGAAAAAAAAAACATAAGTACGAAGCCGCGTTCGCTCCACCACCACGCACTTCCCCACTCAGTTCGATGTTGTTGTTGTTGTGACTGAGAGAAGGATGAAGAGGAAATTGCACGGGCCTGCTACTGGCTCGAGCCAAGCCACCACCGCTGCCACGTGCAGATAGAGAAGAGTAAAAGATCAGAGGAAAGACAAAAAGGAAAGAAAAGACGCGCGTCGCATCAACAACCGCGTCCGCCGAAGCGGACGCTGCTCAAAAAAAGAAGCGACCGAAGCCGCGCTCGCCGAAGCGAGAACAGATCGTCCCCCCCACTCAGTTCGACGTTGCTCGTTTCATATACGTTGTGTCGAACATCCTAGACAGTTCCAACAATTGACAGGTGAATGACAGAACACGATGGATAGAAATACAATAATATAAATATGAAATAGCCTAATTAACCTTTCTAGTTAGACCGCATAAATCAATAAAACCGAGAACGAAATTGGTCGAGTTGGGGAATCGAACCAGGGTTTCCGGAGTGCGATACGAGCACGCTAGCCACTCCGTAATGCCAGCTGAATGGTTTGGAATGAACAAAGGCGCGTCTAGCTAATACGGCGTCTTCGTTCACTCCCATCTTCCCCCTTTCCCTTACGGCGAGGTACAGGTGTCCACCCAGATATGCGAGAGAGATACATTTCCTTTCCTCAAAAAATAAATTTACCGTCCAGCAAGGCGTACAGCCGAATTGGCGATGGCGTTCTGTGGACTCCCTGGCAGCGTTGCAAGACGCTGTCGCGTTCCACTCTTACAGGCGAAGCTTTACATGTTAACCACACATCAGTAACACACGCAGACAGCCAATGGACGCGTCATTCGCTGGCAGCACTTGAATCATCATTCACAACCACATTCGTGACAGAATGCTGTAGTAAGGCTTTCGCCTTGCACCACTTTAGTCGCCAAAGTGACTCCTAATCTTTTTTCTTTGGCTTAGGAGTTCATGACAACACAATGGATAGACTGAGCGAGTTGAGGTACTCTCCTTGGAAGATGTTTTAGAGCTCCTTTAAATGACGTTTGTTTATCAGCTTACTGGCTAAAGGTCGAGTATTCACTTAAATTACATGCATCATAACCTCAAACTGACGCTGCAAGATAAATACCCTCAGATTTATAATTTGCAGTATCAGGATGAGAGAGAATGCAGAAGGGTGCTCAAGGATAGATAAATGGTGTACGACATTTTACAGGCCTGTCTCAGCGGCCGCAAAAAACAGCAACACATGGCAACTGCATTAGTGTTGCAGTACTTGCCACTCAAATGGACTATTAGTGTTTTTCAGCACAGCTGTGTCTACGTTAATCCTTCCCGGCTGCGGAAGTTGACCGCTATGCCTTAACGAGGCTTATGGACGCTGTAATATCAGAAGGACGACTTCGGCATCATTTATGACAGCGCCAGAGCCACCGGCATCGACCAGCTGTTAGTGGTGGGAGACAAACAGCAGACACAAGGCTACCAGCAAAACACGCCGAAAAGGAGATCACTCCTCGATGCGGTCGACCAAGTGAGCCTTGAATTCGTATCGAATCTGCTCCAAACAAATCGAATAGGCAACAGCGTCAGTCGAGACACGTTTCCGGACACCTGTCCTTTGTCAAACACGTAAAGGAATGCTCGTGGGCGCACCTTGGCAAAACACTGGGCAGCGATCATTACATCTTCAGCATCTCGGTATCCATCCCGAAACTCAAGAGAACAATCGGCAAAATTAGAATAAATGTCATTGCAGAGTGAATGCAACATCTCCCGTACGCCCGCAAACCAAACTACCCAAAGCATCCAGCACGCGGTCAAGACGCCCTAAGTAGACCGGCAGCTCTTACACCTGTGGGAAGCCCACGAGGGCATTGTCAAACGGTGGAAGAGACACTGGAAGAGAAACTACGTCCCCGAATCGAGCGGATAACGGAAGAAGCCAGACAACGCGGCTGAGCTGACGCAGCAAAATTGGGTCCAGTTTTGCACCCCTCTCAAGGGCACCCTGAGTACGGCGCTGACGTGGGCCATCTTGCGTTACCTGATCGAGCCCGGCAAGGAAAGGTCGGCAACTAGTCGCAAGCTTCAAGAAATAGCTCAGAAATTCTCCGGAAACGACCAGGGCCTCATAGACGCCCTAAAAAAAAATTAGATACCTGGGTAGAGACCTCGTGTGACCCTGCCTCCTGAAATACAAGGGGAACCAAGGGCACAACTATAGACGCTCCGATCACGGATAAAGAAGTGTAGGCCGCGGCGCGAGTCTCAAAGCGCAACACCTCTCCCGGGGCCGACAAAATAACCAACGCCATGATTCGAAACCTGAGCCCGGTGCACATTCACGACCTCACCGAAAGCCTGAATGAAGAACTCTGGAGCAAAGGCCACGTACCGAAGAAGTGGAAACATGCGGAAATCGCGACCATTCCCAAGCCCCGCAAGAAGCCCGCGATCGACGCCCAAGTGAAGCCAAGCACTCCAGGAAGGTGGGAGAGAGTAAGGGAAATAAGGGGAGGCAATTGCAGTGTTACGTGATTAAAGGATGTGTTCTGTGTCTGCCCTGGTCTCTGGACTGTTCAGACAGTGGGCTGTGTCGCGCCATCCGAAGGTGTAGAGCATTAGCTGGGCGAAGAGAGCGTTGTTTGAGCTTTGGGAAGCACGTGTGCTCGTTCCGTGTTGAGTGACGGGTAAGGCTGGGGTAAAATTGAGCGATTTTCTCTGGTGTTCTGGGTGTGTTCCGCGATTTGCTCTTTGTATGTTGCGGCGTCTTCCGCGGACGTTGGATTTGGCCAAGGGATTAAAGACGCTCGGATGTTGATTTCACGGGCTCATTGATCTACGAACTCATTTCCCTCGATCCCAGCATGACCAGCTATCCAACGCAGGGTGATTGAAATGTGAAAACACGAGGGCAGGAGTACAGGAGAACAGGTGGAGAAAGCAGGTGCGCCTGGACGATAGATGGACGCTGTTAATCAACATTTTTTGAACATTTCGTTCGTGGGGCATAGTTGACGAGCGAAATCCTTAATACTAGTTATATCATGATTAACTACTGCTTTCTAACGTTTTCTGCGCTACCACGGTGCCTGATGAGTGGTCGTTGCAAGGAACAACGGTCGAGTGGGAACGTAGAGGAGGATGTTTAGGAGAATCCAAGTTGTTCCGCATCATTACGCAAGTACCACTTCGTCTTTAATAGCCATTAAAGTAATCTATGTAGAATTAGCGGCTTACAGATTATATATTTAGACAGGGCAAACCTGAAATTTGTGGAGAAAGTAGTCGGGGAATAAGGGAGTAATTATTCATTAGCACGCACCCAAGGGCCGCAATAAACCACCTTGGAATTCCCCTATATAACACTGGACCGACACCGTTTCTACTTCGAGTAGTTGATCTTTCGGCCTCGCACTAGAATCTGCTGGCTGTCTTGGTTAGGTTAGTGGTAGAGCGGCTTCCCCGGGCTCGCTGCGCTGATCAGGACGAATGTTTCAGATGAAGTTTTATTGTGGAAGCTGTATAACTTTCTTTTGTAGCCGTGTGACTGCACTTGGGCTAGTGTGGGTGGGTAGTGCGTAATTATTCCCTTATCGCAATTTACTCCACCTTGCGGGATTCCCGTAAAACATTGGAGTAAAACAGTCAAGACTTCCTGATATATTCTTTCTGTTCTTTATGGGGGTTCAAAGTACGGACATTTCTAGAAGATTTTCAGTTTGATAACAGCGAACCAGATAGCTCGGGGAGCAACCCTTTAATGTGTGCTATTCAAACAATTACCCCATTAACGTTGAACGCCCGCGAGAGGGATCACTCACCGGGCAGACCATCGGCAACGCGACGTTCGCAGATGCGCTCTGTGACGGAGTTTGCGTAAGCGTAGTTGGTCTGTCCGACGTTTCCCCGACCACACGCCAAGGATGAGAAGACGACGAAGTGGTCCAGTTCGGGGCACACCTGGCGAGACAGCTCGTCCAGTCGCTGCGTGCCGACTGCCTTGGGCTTGAACACGCTATCGAAAGACTCCGCTGTCTGGTTTTCAAAGAGGGCATCGCGGAGAACCTGCAGAGAGTTGGAAAGTGGAGAAAGTTCGCGAACTTTCAATAGAGATTTTAGAAAGACATTTTCTTCTCGGCGCAACATCGCCAGTGCAGTGGGGACCGGCATTTGACAAAAGCCCAGCGAATCACTACATTCAGGGGCGACCAGTCATTTATTCGATCGGTGTTCGGTGTAGGCTGCATACAATACCCAGAGAGCGGTTACAGCTGCCATTCTAACAGGTAACTTTAAAACTCCGATGGAATTTCGGAGTTCCCGTAGCGTAATGAAATTTTTACTGTAAGTTCTTCTCTCCTTGTGGATAATTTCAATGAAGTTTGGAAACCATTTTGTGCCTCATTATTGCGCGGATCAATTTTAAAGTTAGCCGATTACGTGGCCTTAGTTCAGGCGATTTATACGAGCAACAGTGCAGTTGAGGGGCTACAAATTTTACGAGTACGTTAGTATGCACTCCCTGTTCGCTGAAGAAAATTTGCAGGCTTTTATTTAGTCACTTTCGGCATCTGTTTAGAGGTATCACATTTTCTATACCATTCAACGCACGTACAAATGTTTTGCTAGTAATGTTGATGACGTTACCACTACGTCATGAGAAGCATCACCCTGGCCACGCTGCCAAGTTTCGGTTCCGATTTCCTGCTTTTACTCCTTTAAAATAGTTGTGCCCTTTACTTTGCAAAACGATATATTGTACGCAAGATGAGATCCTGCTGAATGTGAGCATTTACTGTTCACCTTCGAGTTGCGCTTTAATAAAAGCTATACTTTGGGAACCTCGGTGATAAGCTACAGCCTTCATGGGGGGGGGGGGGGGGGGGGTCACAAGTACGCCATTTTGTTTAGCATAGACTCAAAAGATAATATTCCGAAAGGCCGCATTTTCGGCTGTCTGGAACACGAGCTCGTCTATTGCAGGTGCCATACATAGAATTTGTATTTTAGACAGACATTTAGGAGTTTTTTGTACATGCTATAGTATAATTCAACAGCAGCTTTTTAATGTTGACTCTTTCAAACAAGCCACAGGCATCAAAATTCTTGAGATAACTTCGTCCCGTACGTAGCTTCTTGTTTAGATAACAAGAAAAGCTTTAACAACGGCCTGCTTTCTGCCACAGAGAAATTCTGTTCGGTGGTCCTGAACGCGAGCGGAGCTTCACTGCAGGTCCACACAATCCTTAAAAAAAAAAGGCGTCTCTCAACGAAACATCGGTTGTCACAACCCTAACGAACGCGTAGACATGAATGCACTAACTCGTCCTACATTTTCCATACTTGTTTGATCTCCCGCTTTCCAAATAAAGTCCCATCGAGGGGCTTTATTTCCAAATGGAGTGGCGTGGCGCGACGCTCGTTTACACGTTGTCCACCATGTGGTGCGCTTCGGCGGGAGCCCCGTGTTAGTAACTCAGGCTGCATGCACCGCGCGGCGCTATCCGGCCGGACCCTTCGCCACCAGCCCGAACCTGAGGAATAGGCAGAAGGGCTAGCGACCGAGGAAGAACAGGGAAAAGACATGATTCGCTATTTTCGACTGACAGACACAACAAAAATAAGGTAGTGTTGGATGCACCCTATAGGTATACCCCGTGTTACCACTACAATCTAAGCAGGAATACGTCTGTATGATTACAAAGTGATGAAGCTGCGTTCGAGCGCGCTCCCTTTTATAAAAAGAAAGTGCGCTAGAGGACAGCTTACTCCCTTTTTATTCTTTTCTGTTTAGGGAGTACGACGCCTCTGTAATTGCGCTGATAATGCAGCTGTAAAATGTTTCGGGAATACTCGTTCGCTCGACGGTTTCCGCGGCGGTGACGACTGAAAGAACGACGAGAAGGAGGAAAGAAGGACGCTGCGGACGTCATTGTGTCAATTCCTGTGATGGAGCGCACACAGAGCAGAGAATGTTCCCGAAAACCTTGGTCTCGTCTATAGCTGGTGCATACTAATAACTAACAACAAAGAGCAGCGCGCGAAAACATGGGCGAAGGCCCAGAAGCGGACAGGAAAGGTGCTGTGAACTATTTGAGAAGAAGCCAACAAGCTATCTTCATACGAATCAAGTTACCTCCGTGTACGAAATAATAAGGAAAAGTGTTGCAAATCAAGACGACCAGCAAGTTTAAAGATGCACCAACATGTAAAGAATGACACAAGATCAAAGAGGAACAAAAACATGAAGAAGAAAAGAAACAGTATAAGTCAAAGAAAGAACGCAAAAGATTCTACGTGGCCAAAGCTTTGTCAAAAAGGGCGATAACTAAAATGAAGTATATTAAAACGTACAGATGCAAAAGATTCTGCGTAGCCAAAGCTCTGCAAAAAATGAAGCATAGATGAATGACAAATTTTGAAACATAAAAGTGTTTTAAAGATTATTCTAAATGTTTAAGAACATCTCGCGTCACTGACAAAGTGCGGAGGCAGTAAACAAAGATCATGGAAAAACAAACACCCCAGAAAGCTTCGCGGCAATATGGCTCTGCAGATTGTTCTGCATAAGAGTCTTACACTTATTTTTCAATCATTCAGTTCGACTTTTTTGCGAACTGTGTTCGGCCCTTGCAAGGTGGACTTGCTCTGCGGACAGGACAGCTTTGTTGCACAGCCACGGACAGCAGTGTTGCACACTGCCAAATTGAATGCTTGCACAGATCAACGACTCGAACGCTTCTTTCGCAGACAATATTTTTGAAGGGAACAACATTCTCATAGAAGATAGCTCAGAGGCGCTCCCGGGAAAGTGGGCGTACGTGTTTATCTTGCTTATTAGAGGGGAGCTTCGATAGCCCTCCCTCAAGCAACTAATTAATGCACGAATTTACTGAAGACCCACCCACAGAATGACATCCTTTTCGCAGTATATCCGATTTTTTATGCCATGACGTACGACTCGGGGGCAAGTTAACGGCGGCGAAACGCAGGAAAAGACTGTTCGCTTCGGGTAGTGACCCCACGATCGACCTCGCGACGCATCCAGACATGCGGCCTTTTGTATAACAATGAGGCTGTGAGTACACGCAAACATAGCATTTCGAAGGGACGCCGGAAATTTGTCTTTCCGACAGAGGACTGAACTGCTTACAAAACGGTTAGTGATAGGCGTGTTTTTCACTTGCTAGAGCTAGGTTGAAGATGCCGCCGATAGGCCCCATAGACGAAGCTTCCTCGATCGTCTGCCAGGCTCCTTCCTCCGTCGAGACGTTCGCCCTAGTCACAAGGACCTGAGCCCCAGCGTGGCGCCAACGTTGAAGACACTGGCGCTGGTACCCCGTTTTCACCCCCGAAAGGGAGCTGAGCAGGAGCCTTCGGCAGCCTCGCGCCATCATCCAGTCGGCGAGCTCCAGGCCGACGCCGCCCAGTCCTCCAACGATGGCGTACGACTTGTGTTCATAGAAGTAGGTGCGTGCCACGGCCGCCACGGTGAGAGGCAATGCGGGGCACGTCCTGCGTGGGCTCTCTTCCTTCCGAACCTGCGCGCATTTAGCGTCAGTCACTCGACAGTGCGTTGTCCACGAGCAAACACTTAGTTCAATGCACGGCGTAGAAATACACGACGGAAACCTGCGGAACGAAACGACAGATGTCCCTCAAAGGCTCTCCAGTTAGTGGCGAAGACCTGTTGTCATTACACCGCTGTCAACCGCCTTCCACCTGCAACGGCTGCCATCAGGTGTACGTTAGCAGGTGCAATGTTGTGGTTGGCTGCGGCGTCATGGCAATAGGTCACCATTGGCTGGGGAGCATCTTTTGACGGGCTCCTGCCGCTGCATTCTTGAGTTGCGTCCGACTATGGTCCACTGAAAGAGGAGGAAGCACTGATGCTTTCCACCTGTTGTTTAACTTAAGTGCGTGGCCTCACGGTCGGCATTGCCAACATCGAAAGCAGTTCCTTTTTACAGTGAAAATATTACTTTTCCGGATCCAAGAGACGGCACCATCAAAGAGGTCACGTAGCCTCTTTGTAAGCTGAGCGACTCGGCTTGCCGCTCTTCATCACGGTTCGCTTGCGCCATGTCCTGTCTCACGTGACTATAGCGAATATCGAAATGGCAGAACGGGCCGTGCATAGTAAAGCGATACACGTGCAGCTATGTTCTCACAAACATCTGCATTAACGTTTGCTAAATTTTCAACGCAAAGAACATACTTTTCCGCCCAGAGTTGTTAAAGGGTCAGTCTACTGAATTTTATCGACCATATTTTCTTTGCGGCAACCGATAGCTCTTTACTCAAATTACCGTTTAGCCAGCTGTGGTGCCAAGGAGTGCGGTAGAACATTTTAAAATAGAATTTATTAATGTGGGAACACATCTGTATGAGATGGTAGTCTCATCTGGCAACCATCTGGATTTCCGCCGCGCGGCGACAAACATGGCGGCACCCGTAGAAGCCGGACCTCTCGCTTCGGACTGAATACTCGTTGTTGCTGCCTTTTTCAGTGCGTTCACTGGCCATAAATGGGGCGCCTGTCTTTCGCTTCGTCTCATCTCGCCTATAAGAAAACATATAAGAGATAAATTTGCTTTATTTTAATAATTAGAGTGACGATTCTGCCGCTTCTAGGCTTAAGTGGAGAGTCGGTTTGTTTACAGCAATGGTTCCCGTCCTGACGACCAGATGGCGCCACTATAGGCTGAGTTTATTTTTGCGTCTCTGCTAGCATACGCTGAACTAAAAGGGGGAATGTGCCTGCGTTTTGCGTACGTGTAACTATAAATATTCATGTGATTTATAGAAAAAGCGAGCGGTACGCCTTCTACAGTTTACTAGAACAAAACGTGCGTTTCTCTGACATTGGGGCATACAAATGGTACGTAGTATATTCACTTATGCTTCTACAAAAAAAGACTACCACTTTCTTGAACAAAATGAACGTTTGGGGTCGCCACCATGCTTTTTTACGCGACTTTTAACGCCGAAATAAAATATAAATTCCTGCCTAAACCGGGCGCAGACCCCTCGTTATTGATTTTATAGGGTGTCAACTACCAGAATATGCCATTATTTATACACTCATCTCGGTGAGTAGACTGACCCTTTAACAAGAAAGAACACCAACGCGTGTTTTACTTTATAAACCGTATTCCATAACGCAGCTTACCTCAAGCACGACTTTTCCCGTATGTTTTGCAGAGGCCATAAAGCGGAAAGCCTCCTCTGCCCGAGTCCACCTGAACAGGCTTGTGTTTAGCGGCCGGACAGCACCGGAGGCGATGCCCTCTCGGACAAGTTCTGGGACGCGACGCTTGTCTTCCGCAGTGCAGGGATCGTCGTCGTGCAGTGTCTCCCACAGGATGCCTTGAAATGAGATGCTCTTGAGGAACACGGACATTCCCAAGGAGGAGTCCTTGGACAGGTCAGCCTTGCCGATCTCCAAGAAGCGGCCGTGCTTCGCCAGGCAGCGCAAGCTGGCCTGCAGCTTGTCATCGGAGAGAGAGTTCAGCACGAGGTTTACGCCTGGAAGGAGTAAGGATGTGAACGGAGAGATTGTAAAGCGGGAATGCATCACATTAAATAGTAGCTAGAATAATATTTTTATTCGAGATGTTTGCCATTAGGCATAATGAGAAAGGGAGAGAAATATAGAAGAAGGAGTGTAAACAAGCCTCGCTTAAAAAGTGGGAAAAGTTCTCGATAAATCTATTATCATATGTCAACTTGCGATAGACTCCTGCAACGTCCCACCGCAGGCCTACCTTCCGTAGAAAGAGTCGTCTCACGGAGGCTGTAGCCGGGCAAGTCCACAGCAAGTGTTTTTTTGTCAGTACTCACGCACTTATCGTTATCAGCCCCGAAAAATCCCCTGTGCCCCTTGGTTTCTGTGGCTGTTGGCTTCTCTCCGAAAACATGATGTTAGGCTTATTCCTTCCTAGCCGCAAACGAGTGCATGACGTCGTCTGTGAGTACTTTTTTCAAGAACCAGAAAACACAATAAAATTTTGTTTAAAGAACACTTGGAGCCCGACTAGTGGACAGCGTGAACTCCACTTGAAACATGTCCCTAAATTTTTATTGGAGCTTTACCGAGGAAGGCCAATTCCATCTACTGCGTATTTCGCTTAACATCGGTTCCATATGAAGCGATCGCAGCACTCTTACCCCTGCCTTTCGTTTCTCGCAGCACGTGTGCCTCGAAGGAAAGGTCCCGCGAGCTTGCTATGTTCCGATCCGTGAGCTGTGGAAACCGACGCTTGAGAAAATCGTGCTTCTCCTTGGAACCTAAAGGGCAGGAGTAGAAGACGATAGGATCAGGATGACTTAAAAAATAGCAGATGGTTTAGTATGGCTAAGCGCGGAATATCGTGCAGTAGCACTACTTACGAGGGCGCTTAAAGTCCTTACGTTCTAAAGGCATTTGTCCTAAAGGCCTTTAATATAAAGGTCTTTGGCCTAAAGTCATTCTACCTAAAGACCTTTGGCCTAAACTAACTCCTACATAAATGCCTTTACCAAGAAGGCATTTACCTTGGCCTTCACTATAAAAGCCTTTGACCTGAAGGCTTTTACCCTGAAGGCATTTATCTTGAAGGCCTTCACCCAGGTGTACCCTTCACCAGGCCATTTGTACACACATGGCAGGCTGCCTACAATCGGTGGGCAGGTGGGCTGCCTGCCGCAAAGCAGGCTTCAGGAATGTAAAACGTATTCCCAAAGTCGGAAAATGCGCCTAGCGGGGCTACCGCACTACAACTTCCACGTACTTATAACGGCCTTGATTTTTGGTGTCATAAAGAAGAGACTGAGTTCATAGCAGTGCAAGAATGCCAGTGCTGAGAGGTCAATGCCTTTTCCCGCATTGAGGTGTAAAATTTGTGCGTGTCATACTAGTGATACCTTTTACAGAGCTTTATGTTCATATTCCATGACAGCGTGGCCGGCCTTAATGGGAACCACCAGAAGTATTACCGCACGTCATGAATCGTTATTAAGCAGCGCGAAAAAGAAGCAACAGAGAAACGACAGGGAATGCGCTTTGTTGCTTCTCTGTCGCCTTCGTTCTTCGCTCTGCTTAATGGTTCATGATATGTAACCGACTAGCACATACCAAGATCAATCAATCAATCAATCAATCAATCAATCAATCAATCAATCAATCAATCAATCAATCAATCAATCAATCAATCAATCAATCAATCAATCAATCAATCAATCAATCAATCAATCAATCAATCAATCAATCAATCAATCAATCAATCAATCAATCAATCAATCAATCAATCAATCAATCAATCAATCAATCAATCAAATCAATCAATCAATCAATCAATCAATCAATCAATCAATCAATCAATCAATCAATCAATCCGTTTATTTTAGGCATCAGCGGTGTTGAAGGGCCACAAACAAAAAGCCTCAAGATGGGCTTGACAGGGTCCGCCGCCCCGTGAACACGGCGGCATACAGCAAGCACACGCACACCCTTTGCCAGAAGTAACCGAGCAACGAGTTTTTATTCCTCAACCGTTTAACGGAGCCGCTACGGCACCCTTAAGGACCGAAAGGTGTAGAAACTTGAGGACAAGGGTTCACCTTACTGTTCACAGATTCCAAACTTCAGGGCTCTAAGTGTTTCGCTACGTGGCTAAAAAACAAGCCGCCTAGCCCAGTTACTTTTGGCAAAGACGCTACATTACTGTAATACATGATCATAGAATTTCATACATCTGATAAATTACAAAACTTCAGTTAATTCAAGAAAAAACACGAGAAGATACTTTGTTGGCCGTGATTAGTGTGGAGGCGCGGAATTTTCCATTGTTGCACTTGGCGAGTTTTGCGTGTTTATACTTTGGGACATAAGCTTGCGATACTGCTAACAACATTGTTGTTTTGTTTAATACCGGCTTCGTAACGCTTGATTGATGTTGTTGTGTAAATTTCAGGGATACATGTTACATTCAGCTCTATAAAGATAGGGTCCGTGTGGCTGTCGCATGAAACATTCATGATTATTCGAACTGCTTTTTTCTGTAATCTGTAAAGTTCGTGGTAGTGCTAGTGCCGCACGCCAAATGACGGTATTGCGATTTTGTGGTATTGTGATTGAACCAGCTTCCGTTTTAGCCGACATCCACTTATATGCTCACATAATGGTGCGTAGTGAGAGAACATCATAAATAGCGCATAACAGCACTGAATAAGAGAGAGAAAAACACATTC
Organism: Amblyomma mixtum; assembly: GCF_055824585.1. Lineage (NCBI taxonomy): Eukaryota > Metazoa > Arthropoda > Arachnida > Ixodida > Ixodidae > Amblyomma > Amblyomma mixtum. Next base: position 106,990,931 of record NC_143013.1, read on the forward strand.
AAAACGCTAGCGGTGTCTCTGTGTTTTAGTCCATGTTATACGCTAGCTATGATGTCCTTTAACTAGAAGCAACAACTAGCCTAGGTTTCTGATTATAATGGTGCGGAGGCCTGCTAATCAGTTCAATTACTGCCATAAATGATTATGGGTTGTCGACAGATGCCGTATTAAAGAAGGGTAGTGGAAAGGGAACGCGTCGTATTGTGTTCTGTAAGTTTTAATCTGGTGAGCGCAAGCCACATAACTGCATGCGGTTGTTATTACTATTGCAAAAAAATAAAATGTCTATTCAACGTCAGTTATTGCCATTAGTCGGTTTGGACACGGGAATGAAAGCAAAAATTCTGTTTAGTTACTTACAACATCTCCATGAAGGTGCGCGCCCCCTAGGAAAACGGCAGATATGTTATTATCAGCAGTTCAGAATGAACGTCAATGTAACGAATAAAAGGAAATTGCAGCGTATCTATGTTAAGATGCGAGCTCACCACATGGGGTGGCTTGACAAGTGATCTACGTTTGCGCCTCATCCTGTGTCCTCATGACACCAGAAGCTTCAGCGCTCAAACTTGGTCAGCGGCGGTGCATGCACGGCTTTTGTTTAACCGAAAACACATCCTTCCTCGCGAATCGTGTTCACAGCGTAACAAGAACGGGACAGGAGACGAAAGAGTGACACAAACAAGCGCTGGACACAACTTAGAGCTCAATGTACTAGAAATAACGTTCAGCAAGGCGGAAATTTGGGCGAGTTGGTAAGTATTCATGATTCTGTTCACAGCTGTTTGTGTCACTCTTTCATCTCCTGTCCCGTTCTTGTTGCGCTGTGAACAGAATCATGAATACTTACAAACTCGCCCAAATTTCCACCTTGCTTCCTCGCGAAGTCGCTAGAAGGGAGCATCACAAGGGGATTCCTACAACGGACAGGCGTATCTGTGCTTGGTGTCCTGCACTGACCGACGGTAGTGAAGACGGTGCATCCCATGAAGAGAGCGATGGAGATGGCCGCTTGTCCGACGCCGCCACTGCCAGAGTGGACGATGAGCGACTCTCCCGGCCGCATGTTCCCTCGCACCAGGAGTGCATAGTAGGCAGTCGAGTACGCCACCGGAACCGTGGCTGCCTCTTCGAGACTCCAGGCGTCGGGAACATCCCAGAGCCAGAGCGGACTGACGGAAACGGCTGTGGCCATGCCCACGGCGGGTACGCACCCCATAACCCTCCGCCCATGGGGGTCACGACCCGAGAACTCCAGGCCTAGAAGGCATTCGAAGGTTGCCAGGTAATCTGCGTGTTGTGATTTGAGAGAAATTACCCACGCCCACTCACCTAGTATGTCGGTACACTGCATCAATGTGTCGCATAGGGCTCTGCACTGCACTTACAAAACTAAGTGTGTTTTAAGCAATTCTCATTCAAGGAGGAAATTATTTTGCAACATTTGAATCCGTGTTCAATAATTCCCGTTACGCTTGCAGGCCGGAGGGAATGGCAAAATAACACGATCCCCAAAGGTTTCAAGTGCTTCCCCGGTGGGAATTGTCGAAAAAATGAATGCTTGCAATTGACGCATCGTGCCATGGAACATTTATAAAATTGTTCAGTTGAATAATTTTCAGACCCATCGTTCTGCCATGACTGTCTAGTTCCGTCATCATGCCTTCTAGTTCTTCCTCTCAGTTATTTGGCAAGACAACGTCATCAACAAATCGAACACTAGTCAGCTTTATCCCCAACACTTCAAAATACAGCTCTCTGAACACCTCCTGTAAACACGAGATGAAGAGTATTAAAGAGATTTCGTCTTCCTGTCTGACACACTTCCCGATTTTGATTTTATTACTTTCTCTACAAAGGACTACGGTGATTCTCCAGCCTCTATAGATATTTTCCAGTACCTTGAGATTTACGTCTTCCACACCCTGGTACTGCAATGCATGCATTACTGGTGAGGCTCCGACTGAGTCGAATGCTTTCTCTTGACGTGAGAAGGCTATGCAGGGTGTTTAACATTAGACACAAAATATTTAAAAACAGCCTTTTTTTTAGTTAAAAGAACGCTTTTTTGGGCATAGCACTGTCAGCGGTATAGACATCAGAATATAGCTAAGACGTGCTAACTAGCAGGCTGGTTTTCTAATATTTAATAATAGTTAATAATAATTAAATAGTAATATGTAATATTAACTGGTTAACTTTTAACTATTACTGTTAGGCTCCATAATTACTGAGAGGGATGTAGCCCACCGTAAGTAATATCGATATCAGATTTCAGATTTTCGAAAATACGGCTACCATCGACGCAGTGGCCCAACAAATTTCGGCTACTTCGACGAGTTACGAGCACTGGAGAGGTTGCTTTGCCTGCAAGCTTGTCGAAAGCGCATGCATTTTGGCGCGCGATGCAGCCTAAATTTTCTCGGCCACAGCGCCGACGGCGACCATGTTTTCAAAATTCTAAAAACAGATATGAATATTACTTACACTGGGCTACACGCCTCTCAATATTTAAGAAGCCTTGCAGAAATAGTTCACATCGGGCAGCGGTGGCGGTGGCACGTTGCTGCACAAGAGTGCTCAAACAACTGTTCTGAATTTGCAGTTCCTTCGCTGCTGTCCGTCTGCAAGAATTTCCGTATCAAGCGCGATCTGCATTCTGCTGGCTTCGTTGACGCACCGTGTGCGGCTGCCTATCGTGCTGTCATCACGTGACGATACGCCCCTTCCTTCTGGCTATAAAGCTGCGCAAGTCGTCGAGAGCCTTCACACATCGGGCAGCGGTGGCGGTGGCACGTTGCTGCACAAGAGTGCTCAAACAACTGTTTTGAATTTGCAGTTCCTTCGCTGCTGTCCGTCTGCAAGAATTTCCGTATCAAGCGCGATCTGCATTCTGCTGGCTTCGTTGACGCACCGTGTGCGGCTGCCTATCGTGCTGTCATCACGTGAAGATACGCCCCTTCCTTCTGGCTATAAAGCTGCGCAAGTCGTCGAGAGCCTTCACACATCGGGCAGCGGTGGCGGTGGCACGTTGCTGCACAAGAGTGCTCAAACAACTGTTTTGAATTTGCAGGTCAGTTGTCTTTTCTTACTGTTGTTAAGCTGCCAGTGCATACTGCCGCCACTGCTGCCACTGCTGCCCATGGTCTAGTGTCTTGCTTGCAATGTCATCTGAAAATTTTGATCCTTGTTCTGCATGCTACGAAGACATTATAGATGGTGAAGAATTTATGACTTGTGCGGATTGCTGTCAAAGGTTTCATATAGGGAAGTGTGCAGGGGTTGGGGAGCGGAGTTTCAAAGCAAAAAATGCTGAATTAAGAAAAGCCCTGAAATGCTTGACATGTCGATCTTCGGCGTCTCGCAGTCATGATAGCAGCAGTAATGCATCTTCTGCTGTCTTATGCAAGCAGCTTGCTGAGATTAGTAGGTCTTTGGCAAATCTCACAGCCAAAGTGGATGATCTGACATCTTTGAAGGAAACCGTTTCAAGCATTGAAATGTCTGTACAACATATGTCTGACACGTATGACAAATTGCTCGAAGTATCTAATAGGCATGACAAGGAAATCGAGCTCCTACGTAAGAGAGTTGACGACATTGAGGCAAACCAGGACGACCAGCAAATTCGAAAACTGCGTCAGGAATTGAACGACCTGAGCCAGTACAGTAGGCGGCAAAACATGGAAATACATGGAATGCCTGTGACAGATGGTGAAGATTTACTGAGCAAAGTAAACAGCCTTGCTGTGAAGCTTGACTTGCCCACACTTGTAGCAAAGGACATTGAAGGGCTACACCGCCTTCCATCTCAACCTGACAAGGTGCCTGTGGTTTTGATCCGTTTTGCCAACCGATCCACAAAAACAGACTGGATTTCAAAGCGCAAAGAATGCGAAGATGACATTCGATTCTTTGATAACCTGACGGCTTCTAGCAGGAATTTACTGTGGCTCGCTAAAATGAAGGCTAAGGAAATGAAGTACGCTTTCGTCTGGTCAAAGGAAGGAAAGATCTACGCTCGAAAGCAGGCTGGTGCACGAGCCATCAGGATAGCTTGTGAGGAGGACATTGATAAGATGGTTTAATCACTGTTGCTGCGAGACTGCGCAGTACACCTGCTCAGCAATGGCTTATTTTACTGCCGAGTCATTCACCGACTTTCTAAAGGACGGTGCTTACAATCCTCGCAACACACTATCTCTTTACCACTTGAATTGTCAAAGCCTAAAAAATAAATCAGAAGAAGTAGAAGCTGAATTAACTAAACTGAACTTTAATTTTGACCTTATTGCCTTCACTGAAACATGGTTTACCTCAAATGCAGATGTCAGCGAGTTTCCTGGTTACAAACCTATTTCAGTATTTCGAGATGGAAAGCGTGGTGGTGGTGTATCTTTATATGTGCAAAATTATTTGTGCTTTGAGGTCTTGTCGGATTATTCACTTGTTTGTACTGATTTTGAAACTGTCTGCATTGCTTTTCATAGAGTTGCTATTATGGTTGTGTATCGCCCCCCTCAAGGAAATTCTGACAATTTTTTTCGCTTCATTGATTGTTTTCTGAAGTTTGCAAACCAAAACAACTGGCGTATCATTGTGCTAGGTGACTTCAATATCAACGTTTTGGAGGATAACGCTCTGAAGATTAATTTAAATGAAATAATGCTGTCTAATGGTTGTGACAATACTATTGAATTGCCTACTCGCATATCCTTGCACTCTGAAACATTAATTGATTTGTGCTTCACTAATTTCCCACCTCAGAGTTGCATATCCGGTGTTTTTTCTTCTGGGATTAGTGATCACTTGCCTTTCTTTTCACTTTTTCCTGATACGACCAAATTGAACAAACCCGTTCACGCTCGTAGAGTTAATGATGAGAAGAGCATCTCCACATTTTGTCACTTGTTGTCTACAATTAATTGGGTAGATGTATATGGTGAAAATGACTCGTCCCGTGCTTATGATATATTTATTCAGAAGCTGCTTGAATGCTATTACGCTGCGTTCCCAACTCAAACTATAAAAAAACATAGAAAAGCTAGAAAAGAATGGATGACAGGAGCACTTTTGAAACAAATTAAAGAAAAGAACAAAATGTTCTCTCGTTTTTTGGAAACGCGATGCCCGGATGATTTAGTTAAGTTTAAGAAGTTTCGAAATAAATTAAACTCAAATCTAAAGAAAGCTAAATCTTTTTTCTATATTAATAAGTTTTCGTCAATCTTACACAATCCTAAATTACTTTGGCAAGGTATTAACGTTATTATAGGGAACAGGAAGAATTGGCTTCCCTCTGAGCTGAAAGTCGATGGGGTGAATTATGCTGGAGTTTCACTTGCCAATATGCTGAATGAACACTTTTTAGCTGCCGGAGCATACCGACCCTCTGCTAGCTGTCATTCAACTCGGACTGTAGACTCATACTTACCCTCTTGCAGTACTGAATCTATATTTTTGTCCCCTACTTCAGAGGATGAAGTTATTTCTATCATTAATTCTTTTAGGAACACCTGCTCACCTGGAGATGACGAAGTTGCTGCTTTTCCTATCAAATGTGCTGTAAATATTATTGCTGGCCCTCTTACGCATATTTGTAACAGAATGCTACTTTCTGGTGTATTCCCTAGCAAATTAAAAGTCGCACGAGTTACCGTTTTATTCAAAGGAGGCAACAAAAATGACCCAAATAATTACCGTCCTATTTCGATATTGCCTTTGTTTTCGAAGTTAGCTGAGCGTGTACTCTATAGGCGACTAAACAATTTCTTACAAGCTAAACATCTTATCTGCCCCCAACAGTATGGCTTTCAGGCCGGTAAATCAACAGAATCTGCTCTGTTAGATATTAAGAACTCTATAATTAACAATTTAGAAACTAAGCTTTTTTCAGTTGGAATTTTTCTTGATCTGCGCAAAGCTTTCGATTCTGTGCAACATACAATACTGCTCCATAAATTAAAGACTTACGGGATCCGTGGAGTGGCAAATTCACTTTTGGAAAGTTATCTAACTGCACGGATACAGTACACTCAGATTCATGATGTAAAATCCAGTTTTGGTATGATAAAATTCGGTGTCCCTCAGGGTTCAATTTTGGGACCACTTTTATTTATTCTCTATATCAATGACATTGTAAACATTCCATTAACTCCTAATATCATGATGTATGCCGACGATACTAATGTCTTTTTTTCCGGCTCCAGTCTCCAAGTAATTGAACACCAATGTAATGCCTGGCTTGAGGAGTTAGCGGTTTGGCTCTATGTTAATCAACTTCAATTAAACGTAAACAAAACAAAGTTTATGCTCTTCCATCCAAAAAACAAACCATTAGATCATCACATCAAACTATTTTTTAATGACTTTAACATCGAGCAAGTTCATAGTTGCCGGTTCCTTGGTGTGTTTTTTCGTAGCGATTTGGGTTGGACTGATCATATAAACTACATTAGACTAAAAATGGCCAGATCTATTTATGTTATTTATCGTGTTAGACATCTCCTCCCACTACAAGTTAAAAAACAGCTATATTTTGCCCTTGTTCATTCTCACCTGGTGTATTGCAACCTAGTGTGGGGTACATGCAACAAAACTGATTCATACAAATTGCTTTCTCTCCAGAAAAGAGCTCTACGTTTATTAAGTTCAAGTTCATCTGTTGAAACAAATCTTTTCGAAACATTTCATGTTCGCAATTTCTTTCATTCATACAATTTTAGTTTGGCTCTTCATATTTTTTATAAAGTCAAGCATGACTTTAGCTCTTTTTCTAACACTTATAATTCAAGAAACGTTGCGTATGGTCTACGTTCCGTTGCCCTATCTACTGCAAGACCCAGAACAAATTATGGCAAACAAACAACCGATTATCAAATTATAACATTGTGTAATACCTACCAGTCTCTTATTCAGATTGCTTTAGAAAGTTATAGTGTGTCTGTATTCAAGAAAAAACTGACGATTCTTTTCTCGCCCGGTTAAATTTCAGCTAATTCTGTATACTTAGTTGTTTTTTTTTAGTGTGTGTTTGTGTTCTGCTTTTTTTTAAATGTGCATATTATGAAATGTTTTGTTTATTGTTAATTGATATTTATTATTGTCTATCATTAACTATTTTCTATTGTGATCATGTTTGCTCATTGTTTTTTATCTCTTGTCCATTCGGCCCCCGTTTCCATGATGTGTGATCGGGGTGTAGGCCTTGTCAGGAGGCATGCTTGGTCTACCTCCTTTAGCCTCACCTCGAGGGCATATTGTATATAATATGGCCAAATAAACCTACTACTACTACTACTACTAATTGACACAGGCTAACCAGGCTGCTAGTTAGTACGTCTTAGCTGTATTTTGAAGTACTACACCTCTGACAATACTATGCAGAAAAAAGCGCTTTTCGAACTCAAAAAGCCTATTTAAAAAAATTGCAAGGTCTTAGGTGAAACACGCTGTATATAGGGATTGGTTATATTCTGCGCATTTCTCGACCACCTGACTAATGGTGGTAATTTGTATTATTGTTGAGTAGCCTTCCCGAAAGCCAGTCTGGTTCTTCGGTTGACTATTCTCTAAGGCTGCTCTAATTATATTGACGATTACCTTAGCGAATACCTTGTAGGCTGCAGACGGTAATCTCATCGGCCGATAATTTTCGAAGTCCTGGACTTCTCTATTTCAAATAAATAAAGACGATGTTAGCGTTTCTTCGATATTGCTCACATACTCGAGCTATAAATCGCACGCATTGTCCATGCTATCAAAACTTTTCTATCCCTTGCCTTCTGCTCAGCCTATGAAGCTTACACGGACTCTCAGGAGGTCCTCAGCGCTAAATTATACACCCATACAATTGGAACCACTCCCTGCAACCTTTCAAAGAATTCGTGGCCGTAAGACAACCACTGGTAATGAGCTGGCACACCTGCACAGCATCCAAATTTCTCACTGGGTGCCAGTGATTCCGTGGTCAGTCCTACCGACGGTAGATGAGGGAGTGGTCATCAAGAAGTCGATCAAGCTACACTACATACGTGTGTGATCATACCTAGCTAATCTACCCCGCCGCATCTGTCCCTCACCCGAGACCCTAGAAGCCCGCGTGTACCACAGAATCAAATTAAAATTGATCCTTACCCCCACTAGGCTCCAGCTTTGCAAATCTTGTACAAATCATCTCCACTGCCCTAACTGGATTTCCCTATGGCGACCTGGAACACTGTCTTTTCCTGATCCGTCACTGTCGTCCGCCCCCATAGTCAAAGCCCCTTCTCTCCACCCGGACCACCTGGCTGGCTGACCCCAACGAGGACGTACAGCGAGCCGTGGCCTGGTCTGCCATTGACATCCTGGGCGCATAAATTATGTCTGCCCATAAAAGCTGTTTTCCTCCTCCCCATTCAAGGTTCTGGTACGCTCGAAATCGTGAGTCATTCATTACGTGCACACGGCTGCACGTTTTTCTAGCATAATCTCCCAACCGTCCCACAGACCTGCGGTTGCCTGATCCTCACCAGCAAACTTCCCCTTTTGCACTGCTTGTTAGGCTTCACTTCCACTTTCGTTACCAGTGGGATGCACAATTCCTCCGTTTCACTGGCACCGTTATTGGCGTACTGATTGTATGGACTACTGTATGGATCTGCGGATGTTTCCTCGGCTATTTTAGCAATGTTAACCATATTGAAAATGGCATTGCTACGCTTGTGCTTACGAGCGTACGTATGATTTTTGCCTACGCTTAGTTGACCGCTGTTAGGCTACCTGCGTTATTTAGAGCACGCTAGCTCCTCGTCATATTGTACCGCTTCATGGCGGTTTCCCTAAGTTTATGAATTAGCTTTGATATTTCTGCCAGTTTTATACTATCTATGGGATTAGAGGCTTTCTTGCTTTGGCGTTTATTTATAACATTTTTCGTCTCCTGAGAGACCGTCCAGTATCTTCAGTAGAAAATCTAGACCTCACTTTTATTTCGCACTCCATCATGACATTGAGAGATTATCATTCATCACTTACACACTAAGATCGTCCTTGCTTAAAGCGGAAAATTTATTCTGCAGCGAGATATCGAATTTCTGTACTGATGAACAAGACAAATATCCAAAACGTATGTAAAAATGCGCTTCATTGTGTGCATCAGTGCCTCTAAGCACCTCTGTGTTAAAGTAAAGGCACTTTATCACATCGAAACCTTGCCTATTGGCCACTGCGCGCTCATGCTCCACAAGTCCCGAGCAGCTGACGATCCTCATTTGTGAAAGCGCGCGTATAGAACTGTCATAGCGCAGTTGTGCGCGTACTGACTTCTGCGTGTTTTTATTCATAGTATACTTTCAACTTATGTCGTCTCTTTCTATATCGCCTTCTTTTCTATCCCTACTTTTTATTATTTTAACTTCTTTCGGCCTGCCGCTATTCAGGTGGCCGCCCGGCATAACGCAGCTGCGGAGTACGGAACTCCTTTTCTTAAAACACCTACCTCTGCTACAACTACCACTACAAGTACTGCTACTACTACCACTGCCACTGCCTCAACTACTAATACTAGAACTGCTACTACTTGCAGGGATGGCTTGTGGCTGTGGAGTTCAGCTGCTGATCCCAGGAACATGGGATCAAATCCCGGCCGCGGAGGCCTTATTTCGATGACAGCCCATTTTCCGTTTCGGAATACCATACCATACCATACCATACCATACCATACCATACCATACCATACCATACCATACCATACCATACCATACCGTACCATACCGTACCAAAGCAGTACTACTACCACTGCATTACTGCTCCTACTATGACTGCTATTTCTACCCCTTAGGTACTACAACCTTCACTACTGCTACTGCTAATATACTCCCCGCACTCACCGGGCAGTGCATCCGGAGGAAGCTTTCCGGTGGCGACCATGACGTCACGGAAGTTCACCGGAGCGTAGTACACACTGCAAACAATTTTCTCCTCACCGCGAGGAGCAGAACCGTAGCGCAGGGGAGACTCGTACCACTGCAGGCTGGAGAGGTCACCACGGGTTTGCACGTTAAGGAAGGCGTATTCCGTGGCATTCTTCGGGCCGCCTCCTGCGGTGTGAGTGCATGCAACGTAGCACATCTTGAGAAGATTTCTTGGTACTATGATTGGTTTGGTTTATGGGGTTTAACGTCCCAAAACGACTAAGGCTATGAGAGACGCCGTAGTGAAGGGCTCCGGAAATTTCGACCACCTGGGGTTCTTTAACGTGCACTCACATCGCACAGTACACGGGCCTCTAGAATTTCTCCTCCAAAGAAATTCAACCGCCGCGGCCGGGATCCAACCCGCGTCTTTCGGGTCAGCAGTCGAGCACCATAACCACTGAGCCACCGCGGCGGCGCTATGATAGTTGAGGCGCGAGGTAAAAGCGAGACGCGATGTCATGCACCAACGACATCACTCCCCGTCCCATCAAATAAATATTTCTTCTGAGTGTTTTGTATTCTATTATTTTTCATAAAATCAACCTCACAGCATCGCGTGCGCTCCTGCGATTGTTGGTGTATTGGGGTGAGTGCACTCTGTACGTACGCCTCGTATCAATGCTCGTCGCTGTCATCTGGAGTTGCCACCGAGAGTCGTCGACTGACGCACCTCTCCAATATTGAACAGAATCCCCTTGAAAGGTGATTGTGAAAGGGGAATCACCTTTTAGAATCACCTTGAAAGGGTGATTGTGGCGGTTGTCCTTGTTCCGCCCTTTTTCAGCGAAACCTGTCTTTCATTTTGAAGAGGAACTGCACATTTGGGGGCCTCAGTTAGCAAAAATCTTAGTGCAGGAGCGCCCATGCTATCTTTTCACGATGCCTACCCGCGGGCTCATGGCCTATCACCACGCACGAGAAGTGGGGATGCTAATAAATTCATCGACTTACCGACAGAACAGAGGCGACAGTGCACAGCTGAGCAGTCATGCGGCGCTGATTTTTCAGGCGCCACAACCATAGCCTTCTTATTACTCTTCATAGAGGTATTCGCGAAATAGTAAAGACCTTTTATCTGCTGTGTTAGTTTCTTTTTATATACAGCAGTAAGTGACTAGTTATTTAGTTTAAAGGAACAATGATTGGTTGGTTGGTTTATGGGGTTTAACGTCCCAAAGCGACTAAGGCTATGAGAGACGCCGTAGTGGAGGGCTCCGGAAATTTCGACCACCTGGGGTTCTTTACGTGCACTGACATCGCACAGTACACGGGCCTCGAATTTCTCCTCCAAATAAATTCAACCGCCGCGGCCGGGATCGAACCCGCGTCTTTCGGGACAGCAGCCGAGCACCATAGTCACTGAGCCACCGCGGCGGCCTAAAGGGACAATGAGGACTAATAGAAGTTGACCTATACCTCTGGGGTGCTGCGATCTGATCACGAAGAGACCATCCTCTCCAAAAACGGGGCTTTTATATGTTGGAAAAGGTGAACAAACGAAATAGAGGTGTCGCCATCACCGGGTGATTTTGGAAGTAAAATGCATGCGTCAACACCTATTTTCGGAGTGGATCCCACGGGCTATGATGCACTGCCATCCCCTTCAAAAAGGTGGTCACGGAGTCCTTTTGTGTGTAGATGGCGCAAATTTCAACCAAGTGGCAGGATAGTTTTTAAATTGAACCATCTTAGCAATATATTAGTCTGTCAGGCAAACGGCCAGTCATCCAGACAGAGCCATGGAATAAATTTTTACTGAAACAGTAATTCGACGCAGTTGTCCTTAGGGTACCTTTCAGGAATGATATGCGAACTTGTTCGTGGCTTTTTTTTTCAATTCCGAGCTATTTTTCGTACATATTGTTGGTCTATGGTATATATAGGGCTTAATAATTTGAAACGTCAAATAATTCTAAACCAATCATTTCATTGCAAATTACTACCAAGTTATTGCCGTCGACTTGTGTTTCATGTGACTGGAGTATGTTCAGTACGTTGTTCCCAGTACCGAGAACTAAGGGCAACCAAGACTTAAAAGCTTGCCGTACTCACGCGAAAACATGGTGAGGTGCCGAAAGGAACCCCACTTCCCGTCGCGATGAACGTTCATTACGAGATCATGCCCCATCAACTCTTTGCAAGCCGGGTGGCTCAGCGTTAAGTCAGCGGGCTTGCCCAAGTCCTCCAGGGTCGCGTCGAACACGCACCTGTCATGGTAAAGCAGCAGAGGCAAGTTAACCTGTTCATAGCCCCTTGAGTCGTCATACACATTTTAGAAATATTGGATCATTATAGATTTCTGGCACTTGTTAAGCCACGTCGTGGCAGCGTACCAAGTAACAATACTGGGCAAGGCTTCTCAATACTGCACAGTTATTCCCAGGAGGCGGCAAGTTTTGTAAGACAGTTACTCAAAGAAAATATTAGGCAATAATTATTTACACAGGTGAACTAAACAAAAATCAGTAGTAGTGTGAGAAACGGCCACATTTCACTAGTTTTCCTTGACAAACATCGTGTACGGTGCTTTTATTTAGTAAGGAACCCACAGCGCCGTGGCATTACAGTGGGGGGGGGGGGGGGGGGCAATGTACAAAAAAGAAGCACACATGACACCTCCGCTCGCAGGCAGAGTTACAAGCATAAAGCGTTCGCCATGTACTCGTACATCTCACTTCAAAAGAACACATCACAATCGCATCACATCATTAAAGAACGAAAGAACGCATCATTTGATGTCACACTCACAACGTCGCTCGGTAGTCTGTTCCATTCTCTAATGGTTTTCGGAAAAAAAGACATTTTAAACAACTAAAACAATTGTTTTTATTGACACGATTCTAATGGTGATCACTGTGGTATTTTCAAATAAACATCGCTCGCTTGCTGTAATTAAAACATTAAACTCAAGCACAACAGATTTTATGACTCTTACCTTATATGACCTGCACCTGTCTCAAGTCGCAGGCAGTTCATCAAGCCAACGAGACCACTGACGCCGGTGTCCTCGGCTATGAGCCACAAGTTCTGCCCCGTAGGCTTGTTTTCGTACTCGATTATCTTGGCCTTCACTGTCTCTACCCAGTCAAACTGAGTGTTGCTTAACCTCACCGCTTCTTGTTGCAGTGCTTCGGTGGCCTCTGTAGTTTTTCTTAGCAAAAACAGCGTTGACCAGTTGTTCGACTTCAGTCCTACCAGCCGAAACCCGTATGCTTCGAGGACTCGAATAACCGCATCCCTTGAATGGGTTATGGTCGGAACATGGCCGATTTGCGACAAAAGTATCTCCGCTGGAGTGAGGGCTGTGCGCAGATAAAGAAGCGCAAAGCCACGCTCCGTGCAATGGACGTGCAGTTGTTCCGCCAGATTTTCAAGCCCATTTGAGACGCTGAGGATGCCATGCGCAATGACTAGTTCAGCCCCGGGAAGTTCACTTGTGGAAGCGGATGCAGGATCCCAGTGAATCTTCGCGACGCCTTCCGGCAACCGCTTTGGTGAGAGGACGTCCACACACGGGTGGGCCACGTAGTACTCAATCCTGAGCAAGGCATTGGAGACGGACAGCAGTCTGGATACCCAGGGGGTTAAGAAAAAGTCTCTTTCTCCTGACGCTAGCTCCAGAACTCGCATCTTTCTGACACCGCTATTTTCTACCGCGATGTCCAGAAGGGGCCTCAACGGGTCTTCTTCTAAAAGGGCGGTGTTGAGGATGTCCTTGCCTAGGTCATTCTTGTGTTTGGTCAGTGCCCACTCCACACTAGAGAGCAGAGATGACGAAGAGCCTTTGGCTTTCGTGCGCATGGCGGTAAGCAGACGTAGGAGCTCGTTGTTCTCCGCATTGCATTTGAGGTACCGGTTGAGCACTCCCTCGGGTACCTCGCAGGTATTCTCGATAAGTCGATGCATCTCAGTGGTTTCCTCGCCGCTAGCCTCAAGGATGCGACGCATGACGGAGCTACAAACGCCGACGTATTCTCGTAGGCAAGCCTCCCGTTCCTCGATAGCTGCCTCGTCATCGATGTACGGCACGAACTGGTACTCTTCGAGGCAAGGGGTCTGATGCACTCCGCGCCGTGGGGCGGTGTTGGCCTTGAGACCTCGCATAGCCACCCCTCCGGCATGGCACGTATTGAGGCAGCTATTGTAGACGACATCCATGCCTGCGCATCAGAAAAAGCAGCAATATGCAGATTAAAAGAAATCGATGTTCTGAGTCTTGATGCGGTCATGAAAATTTCTTGAGTAAATTTTCATGAGTAAACTTTATCCTAGATTCAAAATTTGGGTCAGGTGGCCACTGACTTAGCAGGACCTAGCCCGAGAACAGAAAGACAAAAATGAAACCAAAAGAATTAAGCAGGATAGGAAGGACACTGACTTTCGACTGTCTTTTATCTACAAAACTCAATCGGCCTTCGACAGCGACGGTCAGCTATCTCCCTAACACTATGTCTATCATAACTTGGTTCGTGGTCGCGTTTTCATTTCCCTGGGTGCAATTACATTCACTCCTGCCTATATTTTCCAGAAATGTCTCGTCAGTACCTATGTTGACGGTCACGGGAGGGTGAAAAGGCAGTTCTTTTTACTGCTTATAGCTGATTGGTTTCCTGGAACTATCGAGATAAAAAACAAGTATACGTGAGGAGCGTTCAGTGACCGTTTTTTCAAGAGGTGTATGCGTACGATGGTGAGTAAAAAAGTTTAGCACAGTCAAAAATCACCACAACAGTGGTGCGGTTCACCAACAGCTGTTAAAGGGACACTGAGGAGAAATTGAAGTTGACTTGCATCGACAGAATACCAGCTCCTGATTACAAAAACGCCATCATGCTGACAACAAAGCTCTTGTAACGTAGAAAAAAGCAAGAACCAAAATACAGGTATCGCCGCCACAGGCCAAACTCGCAAGTACAAGCTTCATGACGTCATAGGACAAAACAGAGTTGCTAGAACCAATAGTTCTAGCAACACTAGGACACGAGAAGGCACGAATCACTGAGGCGCAGCAAATGCATGCGCAAATCTCCTTGACGTCGCCAGATGGCGCCACGTACCCGACAGCTACGCGCGTTCCTGCAGCGCCGGTACCAATCAGCGCCTGCTCAGAGCGGTATGCGGGCTCCCGGTAATCCGCTAACGGTAAACAGGGTACACGGTATGCTAAAGGTGTCTATTTGCGAGAACTTCGTTGACGACTTCGAGAACGGGACCCATTGTAACGCTGGCAAAACGCCGGTGCAAACGTAAACGAAGCGACGGCCGCAATAGCCGATAGATGCCTTCAACGTGCGGCCGGCGGTAGCTTTCTTTTCGGCTGCTGCTGGGCCGCACTGCTGGTAGCCAGAAATCACGGAGTCTGCGTTACGTCATGTCTACGTCATGTTTCACGTCACTTAGTCCTGTGTCGTCATAGGAGAATCCCAAGTTTGAATCAGAGCGGCGGGAAAACCTTTTTCAATTTCGAATCCAAATTTCTTAGAAATAAATGCATCTTTCGCTGCCGGCCAAGTGGCAACAAAGCCATGAAATGCCGAACTATCGGATTTTGCTATAAAAAAATATTAATAGAGCTCTCCTCAGTGTACCTTTAAGGAGAATGCCAGGCCGTTCCCGCACCTCAGCCTTTGGTGCGGTTCAGCAAATAGTCACTGCCTGCAAATAAATCTTTCTTGTTCTCTCTTCCTTTCCGCCGCAGTTCCCGTTAATCACTTGTGCTACTCTTTCTTACTCGCCACTGCACCTTCAATTGTGTCCGCTAGGGGCATCCAGTTGAGATAAAATGATGATTTTTCACTACTGACCTCTGTCTCCAACATCCAGGGCGATGCGATCGTGGAGCTGAGGATCGATGTAGCACATCTGGACCTTAGAGAACAGCCTGAAGCATCGCAGCGGGTCAAGAAAGACGAAGAATTGAAGCATGCTATCGATGAAGGTCACCCAGTTGTGCTCCCACTTGAGCTTGCCGTACGGCTCTGACGGGAACACAAATGAACAAATAGCTTTCAACTACTTTGCAGTGCGTAAAAGCCTGAATGAAAGGCGACAGTAATGTTTTAAGAAAACGTCTAGTACAACCGGAATAGCGTTGTACCGCTATCACTTCATTCTTTCCTGTGGGAATCTGACCTCCTTAAGATGCAGTAGGAAAAGCCGCCACGAGCATAACTTCAGCAACACTTAAACGTATTTTTAGTTCCGCCGGAAGAATTCAAGGGGTCTTATGTAATGGTCGTTATTATGCGCATTCTGGAATTATTTGTTATTTATTAATAGCTGGTTACATTTTAATATTTAATAGAGGTTCAAACGCTAACAGTGCGTGAAAAACCACTGTTAATGAGTTGTTACCGCCTAATAGAACAACAAATCACCCATCTCTAAAACAATCCTTTGTTGATTTTTGCCTTCTTTTCTCTTGGTTCATTAAGCAAATTGAGCGGAACTTGGGCCGAACCACAGATCGTGGGGAAAGGCGACAGAAGAGAGTAGAGCAGATTATGAAAACCAGATTGAAGCTCATATTACTTAGTGACCATGAGGACTGTCAACCTATATTATGAAACCCACACTGGAGCCCAGATTTAGAGGAAACATGGAGACGATCGAAACCCGGGTACCAAAGGACAGTTCAAAATCCTGATTGAGGCGAATTCTAGATTTAGGCAATTCATAATGATATACCCCAGAATATGGTACCCCGGACTGAATCCATGATTACCGCCTCGCATATGCAAGCAAGGGTGAGACCCTTCTAATGGTACGCATTGAAACAAATGCGTGCACCGGGCCGCTGAAAACAGACGATGATTCCAAGTTGCACAGGCTACACCATTGTTGCTGCAACGCAGACGCTTACAAGTTTCGTAACGAAACACTGCATAAAGGTATCTTTAGTGACAACCTTTAGTGACAACCATGGTGTGAGTAAGATCTAAACATTGAGCAGCACGCATGCCTTCCTTCAGTGGGGTAATCTGGGCGTAGCCATAGAATAGACCACAAATTCTTGGCGCACCGTATAGAGTAAATAAAAGATGATTGCGCCTGTACCAAAGAAGCACTTTGGCTGCTTGATGAGCGCAGTGGCAAGCTGCTGCACACTATTTCGATTCCGTGAAATGTTACCGTGAGATAAATAAAGATGTCAAGAAAATGGCGAAACACTAACTGTCCAAGTCGGCGCGGAGGATGCTCCGGAACTTGCCGTAGTACTCGTAGCCTCGCAGACTGGGCCCCTTGTAGACCTCTTCGGTGTGGAGCTCGCAGGCGACCGTCTCGTCGGGCGGCCGCGGTGACGCTATAGTATATCCGGGAGCTTGTCCCCATCCTGAAGGACGCGGATCCGACCTCTGGCGGCCACTACGCCAGCCTCGCTTATCTCAAACTCTCCAGACGCTGGCATGACGTGCACCATGAGGCGCACCAGACCTGCACCCAGGCGATTATGTTGCTATTCACGAGGTACTACTACACTGTTGGAAGCAATTCTGCGAGTCCTAGTCCATGGTCTCCTGGTACGAACGTTAGCAAACTTTACACGTCACAAAAAAGACAGCTGAAATAATAATAATGGTCCTCAGGACAGTGGCACAGACACTTCATACAGAGGTCTGAACTTTACATGTACAGCTGAAATCAACAGAACAGAGAACAGCGACAGGCATCGACATCCTGCTTCGACGCGAAACCGAAAGGAATGGGCGCTTAACTGCAGTCGCTGTAAAAAGTCGTAGAGGCATGATAAGTAAAATGCCGGCCTCGCTGTCGCTGGATCTCTGCATAGATCGCAAGCTCTTGTCAAGTCATTACGTTAACTTTTGAGCCCTTCCAAACGCGTGGTAGACATTTTGCTGCAGCTATAGGCAGCGAAGAAATTTTATTGAAGCATCACGTCATGCTACGGGCAGCAGTTGCTACGATAAGTTATTAGTCTATGGGGCGAAAAAATTTAAACGAACTTTACTATGCTACTAAACGCAGAGATAAGTTTAATGATACCTCGCTAATGTGTTAATTAAGGACGTGCCTGATTATGGTGCTCGTGGGAAGTATGCACATGCGCACTTGTAGAAGCCTCACCGCTCTTCGGCAGGATGGTGGCCCTGTGGAAAGTGACCTCCTCGAACACTACGGGCACCTGGTGGAAGGGCTTGCCGGAGCGCTTGGTGAGGGACTTCCAGGCCAGCACCATGTAGGCGGCCGAAGGAAAGACCACTCGTCCATCCAACTGGTGGCCGGCTAGGTAGGCATCTTTCTCGTTCGAATCCAGGTTGACTTCGACGACCTCCTCGGATAGCTGCGGTTAGAGATGGTTGCGGTGTGTAGAGGCCACTCACTCTGTCTCATTAAGACCGTGTTCATTTCAGAGCTGCCGCTCCAGGAGATAGTTACTCCCCGGTTTACAGCGCTGGCTATTAATGGCGATCTCTAATGCTCACGCTAATGCCCACGTCCGCGTGTCTCGTTTCCAAACATTAGTTCGAAAGCACTACTCCAGACGTACCAGCCCCGAGCAATAATCTTGCCATCTTGTCGCGTCTTGTGGCCGGAACTAACCCGAGCATACCCGAGTTACTCGGGTAAGCACGGGTAAGTGGGGAGGAGCGTCGCGCAAGTTGCAGCCAGCAGGAGGAAGTCGGGCAAGTTGGAGGACCTTCGAACCAGCTGTACCCAGTGGGAGGAAGGCGTCACCCCACTTAGGTCATGCAACATTGTGGCATCATCGCAACCTGCCCTGGCAGGTGGCGTTTTTTAAATCAAAGATTTTTCGCGAGAGGGTGCTCGGGAAGAGCAACATGGGTCGCGCATTCTATACCGTTGGCTGTGATAGAAACAGCCACCGGCCAGTGCAGTGGTGCATCATTTAACCGCTGCGCCATTGCGCTGGTAGTGGTTTGAGGACTCGCCGCCATCTATGAATGTTATGTAGGGAATGAGCAATTCTACGTTTGTGGGCATTAACCTACTACAGCTATAGCGTCATACCCTTAAGGCGAAGCCTAAGCACCCTCTCCAACTGAAGAATGAACACCTGCTTTCGCACATCTACTCGGTTTAACGACGTTAATTCCCTACCAATTTTTCAAGCACAAAATGTCTCTTGCGTTTGAGTGAGTGACCTCATAGTAAACATCTGAGGCCAAAAAGGGAGGAAGAAAATAGATTTACATCAAAAATAAAATATAAATGACTTTCAATGTCGAGTTGCCCTTTGAAATAATATTAAGGTAGACAGAAGACAACTCTGCTGTAATTATTGAAAGCAGTGTCTGGACGCACCTGTAGGGTAAGGCGGAGCTGAATGCTACATGCCGCAGCTGAAAACATGTCCCAGTGCGATGTCAATGCGTATCAAAAGAAATCCAGGTGGTCTGAAAACTGTCTAGCGCCCTCCACCATGGCGTCCTTAAACCCCACCATTTAGTTTACAATCTTCTTGTATTTTGCCCAAAGGGTACACTGATGCCAAGCCTTTCTAGACATCAGTAATTGCCGCCATCTGTTCTTTATGAGTACCGAACGCCGCGTAAAATCAGTGGAGATATTTTAAACTTGTAGATGTAAGAAAACTGGACAGTCCCGAGAGAATCTGCGCAAACATAGGTATCATCATGACCTACTCTTCTCACTGTAAGATGTAACTTGTAAAATGCTTCTTACGCTCACAGCAACTGTTTCCGACTGCCACAGGAAATCATTAGGGTGTGCCGAACATACCAGCTGTTGCGACGATTTTGAGTGTTCCGCGCTACAGGACACATGGGGCCAGCCGTAGAAACTTGAAGCGCTTGCCCAGATTTCTTGGCATAGGCTGTCTAGACTGAGAAGAGAAGGGCTAAATAATAAAAGACGAAACTAATACAAACATAATGAAACATAACGCTGAAGCCACATAGCCAGAAACTACACAAAAAAGCCTTGCCGACTGGTACTGCAGTCGAAGTCGCGAACTTTTTCGCTGAACAGATCGGGCAGCCTCAAGGAGCCCCCGGTGTGCTCATCACAGACAGAAGTGCATTTACAGGCGATCTAACACAACTTTTCCTGCATTAGCTGCAGAAAGCCACCCGAGGACAACTGCGTGCCATTCGCAGATTAATATTCTCACGGAAGATTTCATCTATACCATTCCAGAGACATTTGAGGTTCGATCTCGGCCGCGGTGGAAGCATTTCGAGGGAGGCGAAATGCTCGAGGACCGTATAGTGTGCGATGTCAGTGCACGTTAAAGAACCCCAGGTGGTCGAAATTATTCCGGAGCCCTCCACTACGGCTGTCCTTCATAGCCTGAGTCGCTTTGGGACGTTAAACCTAACAAAACCTAGCACCTAAATCATTCCACACATTGTTTCCATATAGGGGGTCTTTCACTTAAGATGTTCTGCAATGTTTTAAAATAGGCGTTTTCAGTTAGAGGAGCCCTTTCAGAATACAGCTAAAAGGTGCTAACTAGTAGGCTGGTTAACTAATGCTAAATAGTTACCTTTTTGATTATTACTGTTAGTCTCATTTTTTATTGAGAGGCGTGTAGTCCACCGCAAGAAATATCCATGTAACTTGTGAGAAGACCGAAAACGCAGTTACCTTCGACACTGTGGCCTGGCAAATTTTGCCTACATCGCGTCATAATACATGCACTTTCGACAAGCTCGCAGGCAAAGCAACTCCTCTGGTGCGCGTAACTTTTCGAAATTGCCAAAATTTGTTCGGCCCATTCTCACACCGTGTTTCAGCCACATCGCCGAGGGCTCAATTTTCTAAAAACAGATATGAAAATTAGTTACGCTGGGCTACATGCCTCAATAAATAAGCAGGCTAACAGCAAGAGTTAAAAGTTAACTGTTTAACAGTAGTTAATCAGCCTACTAGTTCGCAAGTCTTAGCTGTAGCTTATATACATTACACAGCTGACAATGCTATGTGGAAAAAGCGCCATTCTAAGTAAACAAAAAACTACAAAGAATGTTTACTACATTCGAATCGAAGCGAAAGCACGGATTTGTGCCACGCAGAAGACGACGGTGAGCAGGCAGTTACGCGGAACGGAGCAGATGGAAGTTGATGGAGACGACGCTTTCGAATAAACTGGTAGGTTGATTTGCTAACTCCTTTAAAGGTCTTGGAGTTTTCTTTTTTTTTTCACCAAAATGTTCTTTGTTATTTAACTGTAGATATTCTTCTGTCGTTTTTCATGAATACATTTTTCAAAATTCACGTTTGGCTCCGATATTTTGTCGTAATACTATTGAAATTTCCTTAATTATACCACTATACCTTGGCCAATCCCCACGTGGGTATTTGCCATTATAAAGAGGATGAAGAAGAAGAACAGTGCTGTTCAACACGAGGCTCCAAAAGAAAAAAAAAGACGTAAATTAGATCCTGCCGTTTCCCAAGTCATGGTTATGACGGACTCTTTATCTATTTGCTTTTCATTATCATCACCCTCTGAGTCTAGGGCATTACGCCTCTTTAAGCAGCTGATCCCGCTCCATCTAAATTTGGTGAGGTTGCTTTGGGTACCGGGTCACGTGGGCATTCAGTTAAATGAGGTTGCTGATTCATTAGCAAGGGCCTCTCTCTGTGGCCCAATAATTGCTGTCCTGCCAACCTGCGCATATACAGCTGCTGTGAGGTTTCGCAGTTACACAATATTTCAGGAATTTTCAGCCTCGGCGCTTACTTCATCTCCCGAATATCAGAACCTTCTGCACCCTTGGAGTAGCAAAGACTGGAGCTCGCGCAGACTGGAGGTCTCTTTCACGCGTTTGCGATGCCGAGTTCCTCTGCTAGATTTCTACCTTGACAGATCTGGTCTGGCGGTTTCTCCATTGTGCCCATTTTGAGCCGATTCTCTTGTTTGAGGAGGCGCCTATTAGAAGTTTCGTTTCACCAGCTGGGTCTTCCTGTGTCCACTGAGGTTGTTCTTTCCTTTGGCGCTACTTCGCTTGGACGAAGCAACAAGAGTTCGCGCTGTGCAGTTCAAAAATTTCTTCTAGAAACACAGTGACTCCCATGCAAATATTAATTTTATTTATTTATTTTCTATTTGTTTTCATTTTTCTGATTATCAAACAGTTCATTTATTATTATTATTGTATTATTTGTTTTCTGTCTCTCTTTCAGTCAATACAAAATTGAACGATTCCATATGTTGCATTCAAATTTGCACATAAAGCCGTCGTCCCATCTTCGATCTCCCAGCTAACAGGATCCTTTGGTTGCGTCGTCCAATCTGTCAGCCTATACACTATTAATACTCCTTTTCCTCTAAATCTGCTAATCATTCCTTCAGTCCACCGCCTGTGTCTTGGCCACTCCCCCGTAGTGGGTATGTGCCATTCTACTTGAGGCCAACCAACCAACCCCCCCCCCCCCCCCCCAAAAAAAAAAAAAAAATACGGCGATAGCTTAGTTGTTTGGCTGAGCGGCCCTTAAAAGAGATCTATTCGCGGAGCCGTGGATTCGACTCCCAGTCATGAATATTGGTTCAATTTCGTTTTCTCCTTTTCATGGTTTGACCTCTAACTCAGCTGAAGGTCAAAACTACGCACCCGGCAATCGAAGCACGAGGTCCCGTAGTGAGGCTTTCGCTTCAAAAGTCTAGTTTTAAAAATTGAAGAACATTTTATACGAAGCACCCCGTATGTAGACATCGAACGCGAAACTTGAGCTGTTATCCTCCAGTTAATCGCTTTTGCTTGTAACACCGTTGTGCAGGATACCTCCCAGATGGCTCCATTTAGGAGCAAGGATGTTACGAGCACGCACGAACTAATGCTTCTTAATCATTGTGACGAATACAATCGCGATGTCGCCGCCTATATACACGATCGCGAAGCCTGACACTTTGTCTGGATACCTTTAATGTCCAGGAGCGCACCGGATCCCGACTTTGCAGTCTACGCTCTAGGACAGAAAGGACTAAAGTGCCGCAGGAGTTCGTTCGTTGGTAGCAACTGCGTTCTAACAATTATTCTTCTTAAAATACTAATAAAAACTCGATCAACAAAGTACAAAGGGACGCCAGCCACAGTTAGTCTTTGCTCGGACTGGCTGTTCGCCTTGGGGACGAGGTTCATGCAATTAGCCCAATTTTACACCTGAGTTTGGATGGGAACGTATAACGAGGCGACACGAAACACAAGCGAGGTAGGTGTATCGGTGTGCACGTTGATATGCCCCTGAGGGCTCTGTGAAAAACTGTGGCCCTGTTACTTCGAAACGCCTACGACGATTCGGCGAGCTTAAGTACGAAGTCGTACCAGACGCATCTATGTTATTGCAGCAAGGGCATACATAGCCCGAAGTTGTGCTTGCCGTGCGGATAAAGCCACACCACACGCTCTCATGGACCCTGAATTTCTTCCGTTGTTTTTCCTGTTTTCCCACTTTATTTTGTTTTTTTTTTTTGGTTCTGCTTTGTTGTCTTTCCTTGTCCTTTGCCTGTAGCCTGCGGCACGCAGCCTTGCCACTCAAGTAATTGACAGGCGGCCAGGGCACTCTGGAGCTGTTGTGACTAAGCGCGAAATCTTCACCGACGTTAAAGATTGTTGTTGCTGTTTCAAGCGCCGGACCTCAAAATTTCGCCATCGTCTTTATATTGCGTGGGGCTTAGAGCGATAACTAATGCGATTCTGCGGACTGTCGAGCTGTTTGCTGTTAGTGGGCACAACTTCCCCAGTAATGACCACCTCCTACAATGCGTGCGTAAGCACCCTTCTTTGACTGCGTGCTGTCATGGCTACCTGACAATTTTTTCAGGAAGAATTTAGGAACGAAGTACGTGATCCATACTATTGGGGTATGCTGTCTGTTTTTAGACATGACGGGGTGAATTGTGCTAGTGCATATTCGTAGCAGAATGTAACATGAAGAGTTTAGAACTGTACAGCTAGAATTAAAAAATGCGTGGTATGCAGGATGCTTTCAGACGTGAATGCCTGTTGCGCTGGTTAATAACGGTGCTTAATTATTCCGCAAGTGAAGTGCTGAGGTGCTAGTTGTTAGTTAGGTGGAATATTCCTTTCATGCTTAATTCCTTCTTTGTGTCCTCTATATCTGTACCCTCCTTACTCATTAAATCTAAAACCCAAAAGCAGGGATAAGACGCTAAGCAGCTCGTTCGAAGTGAACGCTTGCCTTATGAGAATAGATGGCTAATATATGAGACTACAGCTTGGGTTTTTAATTCAAGTAAATTGTTCTTTGTTACGAAAATCAATGTCGACATCTAAGATGAAAATGCGCTCAGCCCTGCGAGAACTTGGTCGCTGATTGACGAGCTTTGTGTTAGCGATGCAGGATCCCACGAGGGGTCCCTGCCTTACCTCTCTCGAGCCAGCGAAGTCATTCCATTTGGCCACGGTCCACTGCTGCGAGTGGTCCCAGCTAACGAGGTGCCCGATGCTGGTTGTGCCGCGTGGCACTGGGAATGGCACTGGCGGGTACAGAGGGCGCAGGTCCAGCTGCACTCCGAGCGTGTGCAGCTTGCCCAGCGAGTTGAGGAAGAAAGTGAGGTTGTCCTCGTCCCGCTTCATCAGTCCCAGACAGGTGGCCCCGGAGCCCAGGGTGCGTCTCAGGATACTCTGCAAGTTGTGTAAGAAGTACTGGTGTGCACAGGAATAAAGGACACAACACAGCTGTGCACGGTGCTTGACGCGGCTCTGGTTGTGTCTCCTTTTCCAAGTGTCCTGTTTTTGTGTGTGTAATTCCCCTCGTGAAGCAAATCTAGAAACAAAGAGTTGTATCCACTATCCCAGACCAAGGACTTAAGGAGTGATTATGACCTTAAAAAGGTCGGAAAATGTAGCAGCATGCAAACTGTAGTTATTGGGTCGCAACGCTGTTCAATGAGCCGAAAGAACAGGCCAAAACGCAAACGGGCGAAAGACTGAAAAGGAGCCAGGAACACACAGGCGAGCGCTGCCTACGCGTTTCGTCCGTTCGCGCTGTTCCACCCAAAGTGAAAGATTACCAACTACCCGAATTGTTCATCCTACAACACCTCACATTGTTTGCTGCATTATGACCTTACCTGCTGGTGCTCCGCCGCACCCTCTTCCTCTGCTACCAATACTGAGATAGAGTGTGATGACGGGGCAATGACGAAGAGAAACATGAAGATAGAAGTGCTTTAGGTCAAGCAGAAAGAGAAACCCTGGGCAGTTCTCACAGTGAGTGAACTGAAGCGGCCTGAAGGCTCAAGCTAAATCGCAAACGGTTAAAGGTGGTCTTCCAGTGGCTCTCCGTTCACATCGGAGTCCCCGGCACTATGACAACTCGGTCACGTGTGCCAGCAGTGAAAGCTCCGAAGGATGATACTTTCACAAAGCTGCTTCAGGGACAACACTGGTGCGTAGCTAATATACATGTGGTAATATGGAATAATAAAAAGACCAATTTCTTTTTGCTGCTCTACAAAGGGCAAAGATTAGAAAACCTCAACTTCATGCGCTTGCGCTATCACAGCGCTGCGAATAATGGCTGCACTTCTTATTAGCAGAAAGTTCGCATGTACGGGAAAGGGCACGGTATAGCTGCACCACTACTATCTTTTGTCTTCACCAAGTAAAATGACGTTCATTAGCACATATGAAAGAGCCAGAAAATAGATCACATTTACTGTCAAAACGCTGACCTTCGTAAAGACACTAGTAGTTTTAACAAAAATATTAACCGGCTAGTTCTGATGCACTTATCGTCTACGGCAGGGGTTCTCAAACTTTTTTGCTTGGAGGAACCCCAAAAGCCTTCAATAAGTTCCAGGGAACCCCCCCCCCCCCCCCCCTGCTTTCACTTACCAGCAATGTTGTCGAGTGCATTTTTGCAAAGAGAGAGTTGCAAAAGTTAAATGTTTATTGCACAGATTAATACAAATACTAATGTGATGGGTGGTACTGCTTCCCTTTTAAGAGCAAGTCAAAGCGTGGCTCAGTAGCACTCAGAGCCAGTCTCATATCAGCTGCCGGGTCAGAGCCGGTGAGGGTTCTCGCGGAACACAAGAAGACAGCCCGCGGAACCCCTGTGTTCCGCGGAACCCAGTTTGAGAACCCCTGGTCTACGGCATTCACATTATATTCTACAAAGAGTAAACCAGACCAATAATTCTCCAGACCTGCTCAATTCCTAAATATTCATAAAATGATCTTATTTAGAGTTCGGCAGTCAATAGACTAGCTAAATTACATGCAACTGATTGCAAAGCTCTAGCAAGAAAACTCCAGTCGACCTTAGCATTCCATATGCGAAAGCTTTTATTTTATTTTGTATTCTGTAAACATTACGGGTTGCTTTTTTCATGGAATTTGAAGCTATTTGTAACCATAGCCTGTGCTGTGTATTGATGTGCAAATATACTTAGTTTGTGTTCAAGTCAATTCGAGTCTTTTATAAGCATGCGAGAAAACTGCCATGGCCTTGTACATCCTATTATATGTTGACATTGGAGGTGTGTGGGAGCATTGACACGAGCGAGGAATATTCAGTAAAAGTGATTGGGCTGCCTGGTTAAGGCTGTTTGAAAGAATGTGCTTCACAACAGGGCTCGATTGCAGCAGACAAGCAAGAAGGAATGGCAGCCAATCACGCATCTTTTGCAAATAATGCTTAACTGCGCCAAGCGCGGCTCATTAACTTGCTTGAAATTTAGGCATAGCATGAAAGTAAGCTTGCCGGTGTTAATCTTTCAATGATGCGAGAAGGTAATCAAACTTGTTTCTCAGGAGTGTCTGCCTAGGACGAACGAATAGATCCCGGTTTAATGGCCTTAGGACCTGTTGGGGACTACCTGGGGATTTAAGAACATCCCTGCCGAAGTATCCTGAGAATATTCTATGGACGACACTGCGTTGACTGAGTAATGTGCCTGTGTTCTTTTAATGAGTGCGAGGCATTTCTGAGCCACCTGAGGTTATGGATTGTACCTTTGGGCAGCTTCGCTAACGTGGTGTTCCATGAGGGTGCACGAACTAAGAGGCGTGGGGTAGGAAGTGGTAGGAGTTATCTGTTTTGCTTAGGTACGCGACACAGGCGAAGAAAATGCCGACACCATCGATGTAAGGCTAACGCTGGTTAGTCCTTAACGAAACGCCCTTCACCACTACCAGCTCCATCGCCAAGCCTCATATTATTACTAACTTCCAAAAAGGTGCCCCCAACTCTGAAGACGTGCACCGGAGGACATGACTATCATGACAACTCTTTTTCTGCTTCTGAAAGGCTGCATTTATTACTCACCCGAAAAAGGCAGTGTGGTCCGATCTCTACGAGGACTGTGTCCTTGGGCACGTGTAAGAGGGCCTCGTGGAAGAGCACAGGATCAACAAGGTTCTTGACCACGTACTCTGCCGAGCAGCTCCGGGCTACAGGCTCATGCCAGCGGCTCTCCGGTATCGTGGAACTCACCCAGCGTTTGCTGCGTGGCTTCGGATCTTGTACAACCTCATGAATAGAGGAAAATGAGATGAAAATATTTGACGCTGGTATCAGGGCCCCGTGAAAACGAGTGCTTCTCCACTAAGGCAAATTAGATACCTGCCGAGTCCGAGTGAAAGCTAAGCAGCCCAGAAGAAAGGGGAACGGTAAGGAAAGCACTTAAGGAAGGAATTATTTGAAGGCGTTGCAAGGAAGCGTTTCTTTCACAGCGAAGGGGAAAATCGCTTCACTGATGCTTCAGTGCGGCTCCAGAAGTGAAACAAAAATATCAACCCTTCATTAAACGATAACCCAGTGCATGAGAAATTGTAATAAACCATGCTTCTTTGTCCTGTCTCCTGACACTATAATAAAGATCTTTACTTCTGTCTACATTCTTCTGAACGCGGCATTCGAAGCAACAAAAGTTATTTCAAGATCAAATCGTCCTCAAACGCTTTTTTTTCTTCGAACAGCGGCCGCATAAAGCGAAACTATGGCTACCCCTCTTCCTACATGGCAATAAGTTCACTGGGCGCAGCCAGGCTAACGTGCATTTATATCGTGTTTATTGAAGTGTATACACTTCATGAGTGCGTGTCAGATATAATGCTCAGAGGGAGCAGATTTTGCAAGACTAATGCGGCTGACTATTTGTGTGCTAGGACGGACAAACGGAATTTATTACTTTTGCTGTAGCCCGTTCATCCGTGTTCTGCACACGGCGCTGCCGCGGAGCTCTGCACATCTGCTCCTGAAGTAGGTTCTTCTTCCTGTTAGTAAACACGCTGTGCCCGAGGCATCCTGTGCACTGACCTCCTTGAACACGAGTAATTTACAAGCCCATAATTGAATTATTCATGAACGCCTCAGTACATAACTCGAAGATGCGTCATCGAAGATACGACATCTGTGCATTCACTAGACGCGCGCCATTTGCTGGACCATCACCATACATTGCGTGTTAAGATTTTATTAGGTGCCGCATGATGGTGCCACGACTGCACGCCATGCACAAAGAAAATTAACCGGCAACGTACTGCACTACTCGCTTAATTGGGATACCTGTAAGTTATATGCTCATAATTAAATTATTCATGTATGACTCAGCACATATCTCGAATATACGTTTCTTAGACATCTGTGCCTCGGCCGCTCAATGGAGGCGCACTTCGTGTGGCCCGCCGCGTCGCGCCTCAATGGCTGGGGAAGCGCGTATTGGGAGAAGTTGAAGTTTCCGCCGCTATTCTCCGCGGGGGCGCCACCACTCCGTGACAAGCCGCCGACGCGGAAGGAGTGCGCTGGCTATGTTGGCGTTTGTGTTTTCGCTGTAACTGCTCTGCATGACCGCGTGGTTCTGCTAGTTCTGCGTGCTTTTCATCGGTGCCTGTGTCAACAGCGTCCTAAGCGCATGCGACACCATGCCACGCAACTGCTGCGTGCCGCTGTGCACCACAAACGCAAGATCCGAAGATCGGTTACCATGGGTTCCCGCAGAAGCAGCAAGCTATGCAACATAGTGGTTTCAGCCCTTCATCCCTATTTTGAGCAATGTCCGGAGTTGATTTGCGAGAGAGAAGACCGCAGTCACACCGAGGACCTCTGCAAAGCTTTTCTAACCAAACTAATGCGACCACTTCTGACCGATTTGATAGAAAACATCAATCTTACGGTGGAAAAAATCATACTTGCTCATAAACCGCTTTCGAGGAAAGTTCTTCGCTTGTAAAATAGGCTTGAATTCCTTCGGTGCATCACGTGGCTTCAAAATAAAACGAAAAACATTGGCTGACCCTGCTGGCGTCTGGTTCAAACTGGCTGTCTTTTGTTGTTTCTTTCGCAACTGTTTGTGTCAGCAGTATATTTACGAGGGTAATCTCAAAAGTGAGGTCTCCAAAGGGCTGCGGCCGCAGGGAAACTATATGCGTGGCTGCTCACTATACTGCTGTGTTCATTGTTCCCCGTCTTCCAAACAAGCCATGACTCAGCGCGAAAGAGACTGGCCCGGCAACCATTTGCAATGGAGCTCCCGTTTGTCACTACCGCCAGGAGCGAAGTTCACGCAAATGGCGTGCAACCAATCGAAAATTATCGCCAGTTGACGGAAGTGTACGGAGAGCCTTGCATGGATGTTAAAAACTTCCCCAAGTGGTGTAGGAAGTTCGCAGCTGGTCGCACTTAAATTTACGACGAAGAAAGAAGCGGGAGGCCGTCAATTTTTGATGAAATAGTCGCGAAGGTCGAAGAAGTGATGCAGCAATAACGGAGGATCACACTCGACGAACTCTGCATTTTGGTTCCTGGCGTTTCTAGAAGCACTATTCATAGGAGTTTAACAGCAAAGTTGAAATATCGGAAGCTGTGCGCAAAACAAGTTGCGCGAATGCTCACAGACGACCATCAACAACAATGCGTTGACTCCTCCTGCGAATTTCTTCCGCGTTCTGGAGATGAAACGGAGATATTTGCATTCTATTGTTACGGGTGATGAAACCTAGACATTGCACTTCACGCCTGAGACCAAACAAGAACCACATGAGTGGCGGCACTCATCTTCGCCCAAGCCGCGAAAATTCAAGCCAACACAGTCTGCCGGCAAAGTCATGGCAACTGTGTTTTGGGATCGAAGATATTGTTGGTATAGACTTCTTGGCTCCTGGCACCACAGTAAACGCGGACAGTTATTGTGAGACCCTTAAAAACTCAGAGGGGCGATCCAAAATCGCAGAAGAGGAACAACGCTCGCCCCCACGTTGCCTGTCAAACCATCGCTCTCCTAGAACAGTTTGTATAGGACGTCATCAGCCACTCACCCTACAGTCCGGACTTGGCACTAATTGACTACCACTTCTTTCCAAAGCTAAAAGAACACCACGCTGGAAGGCGCTTCACTGATGATGACGAAGTGAAAGATGCGGTCAAACGCTTCCTCAACGGCATAGCGGCGAGCTGGTATGACATGGGCATATAAAAACTGCCCCAGCGTCTGTAAAAATGCATAGACCCCAACGGCGATTATGTGGAAAAGTAGAATAATGGTGTCCCTTTTAAATGATTTGTAATTTGCTTAAAATAAAGATATCTTTCGATTTATAAAAAAACTGCAGTCCTTAATTTTGGGATGACCCTCGTACGGGGTGGTACCCACTTGAAACTATTTCCAGCGAAAACGGAGCAACAGGCTGAACTATCATGCTGAACGTTACGACCTCGAACGTAAGTTTACAAAAAGTGCATGTCGAATAAGTGGCCCGAAACCTTGTCCCGAGTTCAAGATTGTAATATGTAATAAGTTATTACAGTGGTTGAAACGCCCGTCACTGAATGGGTGACCGCTCGGCGAAGCGCACTTCTGCCTCGATTCTCGCTTTAAAAGCACGTGCGATTTGGAAAAGCGCAGTAATGGTGACATGCCGCTATCACGCTATCAATAGCAAACTTGCACGTGGCATCACCATAATGAGTGAAATGCAGCTCAGAAAGGCTAAAATTATAAAGCGCCTACCGCGCGGACGCCTCAACGAAAGCACTGCCTCGGCCGCTGCGCACAGCTCTCCGCCCGGACTCGTCCCGGAGCGGTGGCGCCGCAGCGGTGGCGATGAGAACTAGGCGCAATACGGCTCTTTCGGGCGACGCGACGGGCCGCACCCAGTGCGCTCTCATTGAGCGGCCGTGTCTGTGCATTCACTAGACGCGCCTTCATTCACTTCCAAGAGTCGCACTATCGTGGCGGCTAAAAAGTCCAATCAGCATCAACAGATCGCACGGAATCCCGGAATCCTTCAGGACAGGCAAGAACCTTATATTGTAAGGCGAGATCGGAAAGAGTGGCATATCATGGGTGTCGACACGCAGAACCATCTCGTTGATCTAAGTCTCTGTTCAGTAAAGAGTGCGCTTTGGTGCGGGGGGTTTATGCTGCGCAGGACCGGCAGCCTGAATGGTTGCCGATTCTTGACGCATGTGTAATTCTCCCTGAATTTTGATGTGCAGGTGGAGTGCAGTGCAGTAAGACATGAGAATGTGTGTCTGCACCACGGAATAGTATGTGCGTACGTAAAGGATTTGGTAGCTTAGCTGGTTTGATTTCCATGCATAAAGAAAAAAAATGTCGTGGCGGAGTGGAAGCGTCCCCGTTTCGCATTAAGGTGGGCTGGGTTAAATTACCACCTGCACCACAATTTTCTTGTCTTTTTATCGAATAAGGCCGCTTCAAGGTCATATCTGCATCGTCATATGACCTTCATGGTTTGCAAGCGAGAAGTGGAGCTTTCGCTCGAAAAGGCGCTGGCAGCTGCAGCCACATGCAAAGAACGAAACTCGTGCATGCCAGCGGCAGCTGTGAGGAACGGAAGGTATCGCGCCTGCTGCGGCCTAGTTAAAAGGAGCAAATCACGTTGCGTTATCTGCTTACATTGTCTGTAGAGCCGTCAGAAGTAACCTATGCGAAGGGCACATGCATACTGTGCTGGCGCACCTACGCCGCATTTAGTGTAACAAAGTAAATCGGGGGTTAATTTTTTTTCAACCTTACGCACATGTCTGTAAGATTCTCTTGGAACGCGCCGGGCTTAGATTTTTGACATTTATTTTTATTAGTGTATTGCTATCTAGACTCCCAGCACCGCGGCTCGTGCCCGTTCTCTCTCGTTCGTTCTCGCTCGTGCCGTTTCTCCCGTACGGGCTCGGACGAGAGAAACCGCTTATTTCGTTTCAACTGAGACCGTATCATTGGCTATTGCCAGTAATTAGAATGTTTTCTCGTATAGAGATAAATACACACGAAGCATTTGATTACTTTCGGCGTGAAGAGAAGAGCTCCCGACTTTCCCCCTTCTTACAGTGTGAAGCAGCAACATGAATAGTTCTGCAGGTCCCTATACTATCAAAGGTTACAAGCAGTTTTCACGGGAAGACGAATTGTTTCGTTACGTCTGTTCTAAAGTTAAAAATGGCTTTGGATATTATATGCCAAGTTGAAAACTAGTTAGCTCACAGAAAAACGTGTGCTTGTCATGCATAATTATGAAGAAACCATTAAGCGAATGGGCAAAATTTGTTCCTTTTTATACTGGAGGGATCAATACCATATTCTTTTCTTTCCTCCTCAGAACACGCTTTCATTTAGTCCATAGGAACCTCGTAATCAATGCTGAAACAGTTTTAAGAGCGCCCTCTGTTCGGCCCATATGTCTGCACGGCTCAGGGCCAAATGGGTGGCGTCTCTTCGGCCAGCAGGACGGAGTGTTCGTTGATGACGTAATACGGTGCTGTTGTTCACTTCTAAGTAATGCCGAGAACGAATGTCGGCAGGACACGCACAAAGCGGTATAGGAACACAGGTGCCGTGTCTATCAACGACCACTTAATTTGAGTATCACAGGTTTAGTCACTTCAGTCGCGCCTTTACCTCCACAAACTTGGTCTTGCATGAGCGTCTATGAATGGGGGTATCGGATTAGGTTTCCAATAACGCGTCTGGGAGACTTTCATCACCGATAACACATCAAAGTAGTATCGATGTAACAAATGCTTGTTGCAGTGCCCTACGATATGAAGTGCTCAGTTTTCAAGAGAAATCATTTCCGAAATCAATTTTTGAGCTAAACCCATATTGGCATTCTATTCAGTAGTCAGCGATACGAAGGGCAAACGGTTATTTATGGCATTCGTATTGTTCAATAGATGTTCACCTTTTTCAAGGCGTCCCGGAACTCAGGTGCGACGATGCGCATGTGCTGGCTGTGGAAGGCCACTTTCATGATGTCAAGCGTACGTACGAAGACACCTTCGGCCCCGAGTTCTTCGACCAGGTCAGCCACGGCGTCAGCGGGGCCGGACACGGTCACCGAGTCCTCGGCGTTGTGGCAGGCTGGGACGACGCCATCGCGGCAGCGCTTTGTCGCCTCTTCCCACGTTAACCCTGGGCGAAGCAAGGGCTTCCGAGTCATGGAACTGAACGCAGGCTTATAAGAAAATGGAACAGCCATGTAGGGCTCATTTTTATATCGAAGCCACGCAGTAGCCATGCAGAATTGGGGGTGACGCTGTTGGGAATACCACAGAGAGAGGACTACACAAAAAAGAAGAACGCTACTAACAACTGGTTTATTTTTGCTCCAGGGATGGTATTCATATGAATAATCACATCACATGCGCACAATGGGCCGGCGACAGCCGTAAACATGCTATTGTCATGGTGTGAGCCATGACAATAGCATGTAGTTAGCATTTTATTAACCACTATGTGAGCGCGAGAGCTTCCTCTTTCGCCACATGCTGGCGCCGCCGAAGCCGTTCACCTCAAAGGAAGTTCCATTCTCTGGAATCATTGTAAATCGAAATACAATTTCAAAGACCCACTTGCATATATTGTCCGTCCACTAGCAGGATATAAATGAAGAAAGAACCAGCGAGAGCGTGGCGGCTGACCGCGACATCAGGTAAATATCAGCTGATCAAAATCATAGCTTTTATTCGAACAATGTACACACGTTACGGGTCGATGCCATTAACTGACACTTCAGTTGTATCCGTGCTAATCGTGCTGCTAGGCTTCGGTAAAGTATTCCTACTAAAAAATGCCAACTGGTCCAGTAGCAACTTCTGGAATGTTTGTGCACGTGGCAGTGACGACAAAGTAAGCTATATTGAGACTGGAGGCAAATGCCTTCCCGACGACGCCACAAGGGACAGGAAAAGCAACTTCCACAGCTGACACCAACGCGGTATTTCCCGGCGGCGCTGCATTATGGCCAAGCCTCCTTTTATCCTCTCCACTACCCCCTTGATATAGAAACCTAACGCCGTGATGACACAACATCCTCCTTTGACGAACGAACGCACCGCGTTAGTTTTCTAATCCAAAGAGAATCCGTTTAAACTTCGCCGAGGTCTCTTTATAGGCGGCAAGAATGCACACATTCCCGCAAAATTCCGATACACGGCGCGTGCCGCTCATACCAGGCCAGAAAAATCAACCTGCTGGCGAGGTTATTAGAAGAACAATAATAGACTGTAGAGAATTTTCGGTGCTGTCTAATCGCAAAGAACGTACAGTCGCGTGCAGAAAATATTAGCACAGATCATTGGCGATTAGAATTCGTATATCTCACCACGCGGCGCTGCGGTACGCAGACCTGCCTAACGGGCCGTTTCCATGTTTGCAGCGTAGGGGGGGACTAAGCTTTATCAAGCATGCACCGCCCGAGCGTTGAAGTGCCGACCCTACGTAACTGGGCTTGCGGCATTTATTTTGGCTCGGTTATCATGAGCAAAGATGGCCTCTTTTTATTACTGTTTTTTTATGTCCGCGGTGGTTTGTCAAAAGGAACTCGCGGGAACAATAGATGATAGCGCTGCCTTTAGCCAGTAATTTTGCTGCCCGTGGCAGTCCGCTGAACACCCCTAATACTGTAGAATGGGAACGGCCCGGAACTCTCGTTATCAGCCTCTTCGCCACCCGCAGCGCCACGCGTTGTCATTCCGGCGCTCTCGTGTTCCGTCATGTGTGCTAATCTTTTTTACCCGCGACTGTACGCAGTGGATTCTAAAGGAAGGTGTATGTAGCCGGAGAGGACGGAGGTGTAGATGCGCAGATGAAGCGATAAAACTTGCTGGAAAAACGTGGTCGTGGTTGGCACAGACAAGCGCATAGTGGACGTAATCAGGGCTGATGACATCAAATTACATCGCACCTCCAACTTGACGGCGCATTCTAGACACATTGCTGACGCATGTCTAGACTGCCGCTGACCAATAAGAAGCACAATAGGTTTTCTTCTAGTATTTTGTTACCTGACAACAGAAATTCTTGTATTAGCAGCAGGACGTTCTGCAGTACTGTGCAGGCCCCTGTCGTGGCGTCAGAGCCAGTTCTGTAGAGACAACAGGCAACTTCGCAATACTGTTGAAACATCCGTCATAACGACAGGACAAAAAAAAATTGTGTCTCTGTCGTAATTTTGGTCGGGGTCCAAATATTTCTTTCGAACTTCTTGCTTCTAGAGTAAAGGCCAAAAGTTTTGCTCAGAAGGAGTCTGTGCGCTGACGAAGAGAGAAAACGCGCACGACACCACGCATGCCTAATCACGGGTTTGTTGAGGAAGCACAGGGGGTATATTAGGAAAGGATTTCTGGATCGTCACTCTATTTTGATACAATTTAACGGACTTTCATGACCATACTTTGAATCGCATGAATGCTTGCTGAATTTCAGCATGCGTCACTTGAATTTCGGTGCCTACACTTGGATATCACTGATTTTTATTCCATCGCGGCTTTCATCTGTGGACCGGCCCGCTCCGACTCATTCCGCGCTGAAGAAATCGCCGGTCAACTAGGCACCTACCGACAGCGGCCATGGCACCTTTAGGCAAGTTTCCCAGATCAATGCAGCGTCCTCGCCAATATGAGCACATCACAGCTTGTGATGCCGTCAAGCAGCCGTCGGCGTAGGCGCAGGCGATCTCCCCCATGGAGTGGCCCAGCATGCCGTCCGGCTCTACGCCGAGAGCGCCAAGTGTGTCCACAAGCGCCACCTGGGCCAGGAATAGAGCGAGAAAGGCGACGCAGTTTTCTTAAAAAAAAAAGGGATCCTGACCATGGCTCAGCATTACCGCAGGAGGACCGACTCTGGTGGTAAGAGCACGTGACAGATGCTCCATAGGGGTGAAGCTTCCTAGCGCATCTGACAGACGGCGTAGCGACTTAAAGGGAAACTGCATAGGTTTTAGAAATCAACGAGCTTAAGAGGGTCGAATGTGTGAAACTTGCCGGTAAAGCATGCGAAGTGTTTTTGGGCTAGCGCTTGAAATAGTGAAGTAATCGCCGATTAAATTCCGGACGCCCTTCAAGCTTGTCCGCAGCGCACAACGCCAAGTGGGGGGCGCACGATGACGTCATCAAAGGTATCGGTACATTTCCAACGCACAAACGCCTGCTTTGAAGGAAAAGAACCAACACCACCGAAGGCAAAAACTCTTCCGAGAGTTGTTTGACAGCGTGTAACGAGTTAGGGCAGGGTGTGGCTGAGGAGAGCGGTAATTCGAAATCATACCTTTCGTGACGCCACGCTGAATTTTTCTGCACTCCTCCGATGCATTGAGGAGAAGCGCAAAATTCAATCGTCGATTACGTCATTATTTTAAGAGCAAAAAAACTTGGCATGCTTTACCTACAGTCTATATAGACTTGAATCTGTGAATATCGCAAAATTCTCAAAAATGTGCTGCAGTTGCCCTTTAATCAGAAGCTTTCGTAGAATGCTGCAGCAGTCCCAGCCGCCAGCCGCTGCTGGACTTTGTTTCACAGCAATGCCCAAAGGTGGAGTATCTATATAATCGCGTCGAAATCGGGCCTGCTTGGTGGATTGTTAGAGAGAAATTGGTTTTAAAGAAAGGAAAGGTTGCAGTAACTTTCTCACTTCTCGGTGGACTTGATCACGAGGAATGAAAGAAGGAAGAAAAAAGCGCCACAGGGAAGGGGTCCGAAAAAACTTCGACTACTTGGGGGCTTTAATGTGCACTAACATCGCACAGCACAATCACACCTTTGGTGCTTCGCATCTTGTGTTCAGAAAAAAAATGTAATTGCACAATTTTCACACTGTCTGTTGACCTTGTGGTATGGGCTGACAGGCCTCTCAGAACTGCAGCGTGTGGGGATTCATGGCGAGAGATTTAGAGAAAAGGCTCGTCACTTCTGGCTTGCGGGGGAAAAGTGATCTCCACAACGGATAAGCAATCAGCTGGACCCACCTGAACAGCTGTGATGGAGGACTGCACCGACGCCATGGAAATGTCACCTTGCATGTCGTTGGTCACCACGTCGATGAGACTGACGCCGAACTGCGTCAGGATCTCGTGAGACTTGCGCATAGAGCGTGCGAACACGTCGAAGTGCATCATCTGCCGTGCCATGCCGCTCCAGTGGCAGCCCATGCCGGTGAAGACAAACCACAGAGGCCGCTTCTCGAATGGGACGCAATCCACGAGCTTGACAGCATCGTTTCCAGACCCGTCCACAGGAATCACCGCAAAACCTCGGTACGGGAACTGTTTCACGCTGGCCTGTCCGACCCGGTTGAGGAGTGCATATGTGGGGTCTGGGTAGGGTCCCTCCCTTTCCATTCGATCGAGCGTAGCCTAGAGACAACATCGACAACATCCATTTTCGAAGTATTACATGAAGAAGGACAGAATCAACAAGTCGTTGTGGCTTGGCGGGAACTGCACCCGCACTTCATTACACTTGCCTTCCGTCGGTACTTCTTTGGATACTTAAGTATTGCTACAATAAACTCAAATATCCAGATATTTGTAAAGACGGAAGACATGCACATATTCAATACAAGGTGTCTGTAAAACACTCTGCCAGAGTTCAGGGAGATAAGTGCACACCTATTACCCAAGTAATTGCTATAAAAGCAAAAATATTTAAATAGGGGCTTTAACCTCCACGAGGGCACGCATTTTGCCTCATTTTCAACATTCACGCGGCATCTTACGCCGTAAGAAATCATGAGGGATCGCGAAGAATATAAAGTTCTTGTCGAAATGCATCGGGAGATAACGGGAGTGCGTAGTAGGGCGCTGGAGAGTAGCCTGCCGGATTTCTGTCTTGAGCTCACTTTCGCACAGGCGACCCTCCCAGGCGATGCTTCCTCATCACGGACTCCGCATAAAGCTGAAAAACCGCACCCGGTTCTACCTGAGGGTTTCGACGATGACCTCTGTGATGAGGTCATCCTCGCTTTTGCGACCGCTATGTTGATCTGCACTGGCACTTTTTTTGAGAGCTTAATTATCGCACAGCAGCAAAGGGCATTAGTAAACAGAATACCTTTCGCAGTCATTTGAGTTATACCGAAAAAATTGCGCACTTAGTGCCATTTTTCAGCAAGCGTCGACACATTTGAGAAGTTGCGCCATCGAACAACTAATCCGGTCACGACCATCATGCTGGCTTCGGTAGTAGGCCGCAGCTTCTTTTTGCTGAAAGGTTTGCTTGGTTTTGCTCGTATGCTTAGGAAGCATAAAAAAGTTCTCGCAAACTGCCTCTCTCACAATTCGATCACGTTCTATCTACGCTTCACTTGCGGTACAACAGGGTGTCCGTATGCCCACCGCTATGGTTGAGGGTGGCGCTGGTGGACACTGTTAAGGGTAGTTTACATGTAACATAGATGCCCTCGAAAGTAGAAGATTGGACAGCCACTCTCGTAGCTCAGCTGGCAAAGAACCGCACGCTACATGCGGAGGTCATGGGTTTGAATCCCTTCGGTGGCACGTGGTTGTTTTTTCTTCTACTTTGTAATAAATTATCGGCCAGGTAAAAAATGGCTGCACTACGACATCCCCCCTCCGGGGAGGAATATGGTCTCTCTCGCGCCAAGGTATGTGGAATCGCTGTCACCACCATCGTCTCATGACGTCTTCTACTAGCAAACCTGCCAGCATATCGTCACCCAAGATAAGGCAATAAGAAATTAGATACAACGCTTAAGCTCTGCCTTAAAGGTACGACGCGATAGCGTAATAGGTTAATTGATGCCCATATATGCTGAGTCCCTAATTTTTTACTTTACATTCAGAGATCCCTGAGGGTCATCATACCTCTCATGGTGCAGAGGTGCAGCGGTTAAGTGATGCGCCCCTGCCCTGCGATGGCAGGTTCTTCCACTGGTGGGACTTGTACGATCCAGGCGCTGCTCTTCCCTAGCGACCAATGATTAATTTAACCACCACTTTCCACTGTGTTAAGTTTTGCTTACAATCCGGCGGGCAGATTGTGACGACGCCACAAGGCCACGTGACCCAGGTGGCCCATCTGGTTGCTTCTCCGAGGATTTTTCGATCCCAACGCCAACGACGCCGGCGACGCCAACGACGTCGACGCCTAATTTTCTACACAACGGTAGCATTAACGCTGTCGCGTTAATAAGCGTAAGGTAATCGACATAAGGATTTATAACATGCAGAGAATCGGGCCTGTTTTAGAGTATGAAGGTAGGCGAAAAGGAGTCTTGAGGAAAGTAGGCAAAGGCAAACGTTTGTACATTGCGCACTAAGAGTCAAGGAGGCCAGTGTCGATATGAATAAAGTAGCCGAGGATATGTGCACACATCGATAGAGTAGCCGAAATAATCAGGCCGCTAATGGCAGAGGCAATGAAGTGGAAGAAATGGACATCTTGTCCGTAACGACATGGACGATTGGGACATTGTGCTATAAAGACTTGTCAACCTGCATGCTGGATGACTCACGACCTCGAGCGTACCGAAGACTTGAGCAGGCGTGGGACTTAAACATCAAACATTTCCTCCCACCAGCACTAGTCCATTCGTTGGGTCCACCCAATGCCTTGAAACACAATACTTTGGCAGCGGCATCAGATACGGGAAAACGCAATCAATGGCAACACGGTACTTCCCCGCTCATCTTTCTAGCTGCCTCATCCAGCTCTTGTATATCCTGAAATGCAACACGAAGTGCTTCTGGCTCTAAAGCAGACTCGGACACCGATCACATGTACCCGATCCTCTGCGGATGTTGCTCATTTTGTAAATAAAATCTCTACGAGATTGAAAGGTCTGTGCAGCGACACCTTTCAACGCAACGCTTGTCTCGAATACGCAGCATATGCTTTATTATCGTATTTTGGTATCCTACGGGGATTGTATTTTTGCTACGGGCCGAAACGCCTCGAAGGTGAATCCCGGGTTGAATGTACGTTTTATGCTTTTTTCCTACCGTTAAACTTACTCTCAAAGAACATAATTGCGCCATGGCTCTGGATGCGAATCCTCAAAGACAGTTTGCAATGCTTCAGTAGAAAGCAGAGGAACTGCTTCTCACAAGTTATTACATAAGTGCATAAGCAAAACTGACCTCCAGTGACACCTTGCTCCGTCCAGCCAGAAGAACGAGTCTCGGTAGTTCGGCCTTATCACGCGGAATATTCTCCACGTGAGGTCCTTGGTATGGCTCAAGAATGGCATGGGAACTGCTACCCCCCATGCCGAACGAATTAATGCCAATCGGACCGCCTGAATAGAGTGTGTTCTTGTCCACTACTTCAATGCTGCCGTCATGCAGGGATGGAATACTCGGGTTGGCTTCTCTGAAGTGGAGGTTGCCAGGGATGGTCCCGCTCTCCATGGCAAGGATAACTTTGGCGATAGAGCCGACACCTGTAAGAAGGTGGCAAGGAACCAATGAATGCCAACCTTGATTAGGGCTCGTATGCCTGAACCATCATATCCATAACTTGAATAAGGTGTTCGCTATCAATTGAAGGTTTAAAACAAAGGGCCTCTTGCCCGCATAATGTCAGTTCCGATTTGCAGCTTTGAAGTGTTCTGAGAGCCTTTTGTTAAAGAAATTTTGTGAAATTAAATTGATGGCCCATCACTGAACTATGAAAAGGATAATAAAAGAAACAACGCTGATACATATAAAGAAAATCGCAAAGATCGGAATGGAAACTGCAGGTAAAATGTCTACTTATATACGGATTGCCTGAGCGGATGATTAAATTATGCGATAATTAAAAGAGTGAGTGATAGACTGCTTGACTGCTTAATGGATTTATCGTGTCTTTGACTGACGCATTCATTCGTTTACCAAATCAGTAGATGATTGAAATTGGAAGAGGCCGTGCCTAGGAAGCATAATCGTGACTATGTTTATGTTTCGTGACTATGAAAGATAGTCAGCTGAATCTTGTGTAGAAAGAGGAGCGAAATACGATTGAAGTCATGTTTACCGGAGGCGGCTTCAGCATGCCCTATGTTGCTCCTGACGGTGCCAACCTTGAGCGGTTTATCGCGCCCAGGCTGGCAGAAGGCGTTTCCGATGGCGCACAACTCACGGCTGTCGCCCGCCTGGGTTCCAGTCCCATGGGCCTCCACGTAGTCCACTCTTCGCGGATCCACATTGGCCTCGGCGTAGACGTCCCTCAGCAGCTGCTCCTGCTGCTGGCTTGACGGGAAGGCGATTCCTGGAGAACAACAAAAGTTTGTGGCCGAACTGCCGCCAACCTTAGCACAAAAGCGCATGTACAGCACATTCCAGTGGAAAGCAGGAGTAAATATTGCCGCGAATCTTTGTAGCGTTTGTTTGTTGTGTTTATTTGTTCATGCTTCAAGGCTGCCGGCACGCCGCTTTATCGCTTCGTTTGTGACGCAAGACGCGCCTAGAATTATCTCGATGGATCGCATCCGGACGGAGCCGATTCTAGTTTGTGCCAGAATGTTCTAGTAACTTCTAAAGCTTTATCTCGAAGGTTCGCTATCAGCTTTAAAAAGAGCACGGCCGTTAGCGGTGGTCATTCTGTTCGACGACCTCCCAGCATGCTTGTTGCTACACCGCCGCCGAGTGATTCAGTTTTTTGCGGGCGCAAGTCAGCCCGAATAAAGAGTTTCCTTTCGAAGACATTCTCGCTGTTTTTCTGTTCGCTGTACTGCAGTCACCACTACGTGACATCTGGTGGAGGTGCTGGCCTGCTATGCCACAAAGATGGAACCTGGTGCACAGCCAACGCCCGTCGTGCTTCGCCAGCCCCGTGAGCCACCGACTTTTCGTGGAGAACCACACGAAGATGGGGAAGACTGGCTGGACATGTACGATCGTGTAGCAGCGCTGAACGCCTGGGACGACAGCACTAAGCTTCGTAACGTTTATTTTGCATTGGACGGCTCCGCTAGAACGTGGTTTGAAAACCACGAATCTTCCCTCACGACCTGGGCGACCTTCAAGAAGCAACTACTGGCTACGCTCACTAGCGTCGCACGCAAGGAAAGAGCGGAGAT
This sequence comes from Amblyomma mixtum, assembly GCF_055824585.1. Taxonomy (NCBI): domain Eukaryota; kingdom Metazoa; phylum Arthropoda; class Arachnida; order Ixodida; family Ixodidae; genus Amblyomma; species Amblyomma mixtum. Next base: position 107,033,123 of record NC_143013.1, read on the forward strand.
CCTGCTGCAGTCGCGATTTCAACACCCAAACGAGACTGTGACTGCGTATGTGGAAGATATGAAACGCCTTTTCAAGAGCGCCAACCCCGACATGAACGAAGAAAAGAAACTCTCTATCCTAATGCGAGGCGTGAAGGAGCAACTCTTCGCTGGACTGATCCGGGATCCTCCAACAACCGTCGCCGAGTTTGAAGCTGAAGCTTCAACCATCGAAAAGACCCTGAACGCCCGGACCCGGCACTACAACCGACCACTTGAAGTGCTGTCGGCGAGCACCCCAGAAGATACCCCTGCAAGTGGAGGTAACCTTCGTGATCTCATACGCGAAATTGTTCGCGAAGAACTTCGCCTACTGCTGCCATCGCCAACACAGCCGACGCAGCAGACTCAGGTGGCGTCGTTCACGGACATCATCCGCGAAGAAGTACAGCATGCACTTGGCTCCCCGTCACAGACGACACCAACGGAAGTTGTAGCCATGAACTACGCCGCCGCTCTACGCAGTCCTGCGCCTCGACGAGACCCCCCAAGCCCTCTTCGACGCGCACCAGCTCTACAAGAACGACGGCCCGATGCTCCTGCGTGCCCACATTACGACCGACGCAACAGCTTTAGGGAATGCGACGAGTGGCGGACTCCCGACAACCGCCCACTGTGTTTCCATTGTGGCCACGCCGGGCACATACTTCGCCACTGCCCGTACAGACGCATCGGGCTGCGAGGTTTCGCCATCGACGCCCCTCGACAGCTCCCCGGCCAGCGACCACAGGAAATTGACGACTACCTACGTAGAGGGGAGTACGTGTCTTCAAGCCGTTTTTCCCGCTCCCCGTCGCCGTCCACCGCCCGATTTCCATCACCGGGCCGAAGCTACGCCGCGGTTGTCCGAGGAAGGTCCCCTAGCCCCCGTAGGGGAAACTAAACAAAGCAACTTGTGGAGGTAAGGTTGCTTGCCGAGGAAACGACGAAGATCCTCCAGCGACCACGCCGTATGAAGACTCCGCACCTACTACGCCGACGACGCATACAACAACCTCGAACACGACGCAAACCACCTTCAAAGTTACGGCGCCATCAAGAAAAGCTCCGACCACACGCCCCACCCACGATTCACATACCCGACGAAGCCGTTACCCGACGCCGAGGACGATGTGTAACTCCAGAGCCAGGACATCCGACTTAGAAGTGGTTCTCGACGGCAGGAAGGTCACCGCACTAGTTGATACAGGAGCCGATTATTCGGATATGAGCGGACCATTCGCTGCGCAGCTGACGAAAGTAACGACCGCATGGGACGGCCCACAAATTCGCACTGCAGGGAGCCACCTCATTACGCCATCAGGACGATGCACAGCGCGAGTGACTCTCAAGGGACATACCTATCCCGCGACCTTTGTAGAGCTACGCCAATGTTCCCGCGAAGTGATCTTGGGCATGGATTTCCTCAATGAGCATCAGACCATCATCGACCTGCGATCCAAGATGATCACACTTTCCACGGACGAGGCCATTCCATCGATGAGAACTCCGGAACATCATGTTGCACTTAGTGTCCTGGAGGAACAAGTGAGTGTCCCACCCCGCTCAAGTGTCATCGTCACCGTAGGCGCCACGGAAGCGAATAACACAGAGGCCATTATCGAGGGGAACATGCAGTTGCTTCTCGACCGAGGAATCGGCATCGCCAGAGGCATCACACATTTCCGGAAAGGACAAGCCCAAGTACTGAGAAACTTCTGCGAAGAATACCGGCACGTTAACAGAGGAACGACGATTCCTTTCCTCGACGAAATATCCGACGTACGAGACTCATTCGCCCTCTCCGATCCATCCGTAGAAGATTCACCTGACCAACAGAACTTGCCCACTTTCGACATAAACCCAGCCCTGCCCCGGACCAGACAAGACCAGATCAGCAATCTCCTTCGGAGCTACAGCCAGTGCTTCTCGTCGTCGCCAAAAGTCCGACAAACGCCAATTGCCAAACATCGCATTATAACCGACCAGCACGCCCGACCACTCCGCCGGAGCCCCTACCGAGTGTCGCCGCGTGAACGACAAGCCATCCGGGACCAAGTGGAAGAAATGCTGCGCGACGACGTTATCCAGCCTTCAAAGAGCCCCTGGGCGGCACCTGTTGTTCTAGTGAGAAAGAAAGACGGTGCACTTCGATTCTGCGTTGAGTACCGGCGCTTGAACAACATCACAAAGTAGGACGTCTACCCCCTCCCTGGCATCGACGACACACTGGACCGGCTCTGCAACGCCAGGTATTTCTCATCGATGGACCTCAAGAGCGGTTACTGGCAAATTAAGGTCGATGAAAGAGATGGCGAGAAGACCGCAATCATCACTCCAGGTGGCCTCTTCGAGTTCAAGGTGATGCCATTTGGTCTCTGTTCCGCACCAGCCACATTTCAGCGAGTAATGGATACAGTGCTGGCAGGTCTGAAGTGGCAGATTTGTCTGGTATACTTAGAGGACGTCGTTGTCTTCGGCTTGAACTTTGAGGAACACCTAAAAAGGCTTCGAACAGTACTAGACGCAATAAAATCATCCGGCCTAACTTTGAAAGCAGAGAAGTGCCACATTGCCTACGAAGAGCTGCTGTTTCTAGGCCACATCGTTAGCAAGGAGGGAGTAGGGCCAGACCCGCAGAAAACCGCTGCTATCGCAGTGTTTCCACCACCGGCCGACAAGAAAGCTGTGCGCAGATTCCTCGGACTGTGCGCGTACTACCGACGGTTTGTGCAGAACTTTTCGCGCATCGCCGAGCCACTGACCCACTTGACAAAGGCAGACGTGCCATTTAAATGGGAAGCGCCGCTAGTGGAAGCCTTCAACGAACTTCAGCGTCGTTTACAGTCCCCACCGATCCTCGCGCACTTCGATGAAAACGCCGAGACTGAAATTCATACCGACGCAAGTAGTGTGGGCCTAGGCGCTGTCCTCGTTCAGAATACTGACGGAGTGGAGAAGGTCATCGCGTACGCTAGCCGTTCGCTGCCCAAAGCCGAAGCTAATTATTCAACAACTGCGAAGGAGTGCCTTGCCATCATCTGGGCTACGTCGAAATTCCGCCCGTCCCTGTACGGACGACCGTTCAAGGTGGTCAGCGATCACCACGCACTGTGCTGGCTCGCCAGCTTGAAGGACCCCTCCGGCCGCTTCGCTCGATGGAGCCTGCGGCTCCAGGAGTTTGATGTAACCGTCGTTTACAAGTCCGGACGCAAGCACTCTGACGCCGACTGCCTGTCACGAGCCCCTGTAGATGCACCGCCGCCGGACGACGATGAGGACGCCTTCCTGGGACCCATCAGCTCCAGCTCTTTTGCACAACAGCAACGCTCGGACCCTGATAAAATCCTCATCGAATACTTGGAAGGCAAGGTTTGTTCACCCGCCGCCTCGTTCAAGCGAGGATTGTCTTCTTTCTGTTTACAGAACGATGTCCTCGCGAAGACGAACTTTGCAGCGAACAAGACAGCCTACCTCATTGTTGTACCTGTAAGTCTGCGTGGAGAAGTTCTTCAGGCCTCACACGACGAGCCGTCAGCTGGACATCTCGGGTTTTCTCGCACCCTCCGCCGCATTCAAGACAAGTATTATTGGCCCCGACTGTCTGCCGATGTCGCATATTATGTGAAAACCTGCCGAGATTGTCAGTGACGAAAGACCCCTCCAACCCGACCAGCAGGATTTCTGAACCCCATTGAAACCCCCTCAAGGCCCTTTCAGCAGATCGGCATGGACTTGCTTGGCCCTTTCCCGAAATCAACATCTGGAAATAAGTGGATCATTATAGCGACCGACTACCTGACCCGCTACGCCGAGGCAAAAGCCCTACTTAACAGAACAGCAGCAGAAGTCGCCAAATTTTTCGTGGAGAACATTCTTCTGCGACACGGCGCCCCCGATGTGCCCATCACTGACAGAGGAACAGCATTCACGGCGGAACTGACGCAAGCCATCCTCCATTACAGCCAAACCAGCCACCGGAGAACAACTGCATACCACCCGCAGACCAACGGACTGACCGAGCGCCTCAACAAAAACATCGCCGATATGCTCGCGATGTATGTCGATGCCGAACACAAGACCTGGGACGTCATCTTGCCTTACGTAGTCTTCGCCTGCAACACCGCAGTGCAGGAGACCATCCAGATGACGCCTTTTAGGCTCGTCCATGGCAGAGAGGCCACGACCACGCTGGACGCCATGCTGCCGAACGTTACCGAAGAAGATAACGCCGACGTCGCCGCCTACCTACAACGCGCAAAAACCCGAAGATTTGCCCGATTAAGGATAAAAGACCAGCAGCGGACCGACGCCCCACGCTACAACCTACGAAGACGCAACGCGGAATACAAGCCAGGAGACCGAGTCTCGGTTTGGACGCCCATTCGCCGCCGAGGATTGAGCGAAAAGCTTTTGCGACGGTATTTCGGCCCGTACAAGGTTCTTCGTCGGCTAGGTGAATTGGGCTATGAAGTCGTCCCTGACCAAATGACTGCATCCCAGCGACGTCGCGTACGACCAGAAGTAGTCCATGACGTACGCCTAAAGCCCTATAATGCACGCTAAAGGACGCCGCGTTTCCACATTCGGTGTTTATTTTTGCACAATCTGTTTTTTGATTGTTGATAGCCGCATTATGTTCTAAAGCATCGAGTCGATGTTTCTTTGAGAGGGGAGTAATGCCGCGAATCTTTGTAGCGTTTGTTTGTTGTGTTTAGTTCATGCTTCAAGGCTGCCGGCACGCCGCTTTATCGCTTCGTTTGTGACGCAAGACGCGCCTCGAATTATCTCGAATTATCGCATCCAGGCGGAGCCGATTCTACTTTGTGCCAGAAAGTTCTAGAACCTTCCACGCTTTATCTCGAAGGTTCGCTATCAGCTTTAAAAAGAGCACGGTCGACAGCGGCGGGCATTCTGTCTGACGACCGCCGAGCTCGCTTGTTGCTACGCCACCGCCGAGTGATTCAGTTCTTTGCGGGCGCAAGTCAGCCCGAATAAAGAGTTTCGTTTCGAAGACATTCTCGATGTGATCATGTTCTCCGGACTGCAGGCACCACTACGTGACAATATACAGCGTCAATATTTTGTCATTTGTCTTGGACAACATACTGGTGAAGTGCACGAATTTTAATCAAGCTATCTTCGTTAGTTTATTTTTAGTTGCCTTTCCGGTTTGACGACCTTGAGGCAGTATTACGGAAATGTTCAAATTGAAAAGGGTATCAAAAATGAAATAATCAAGATAGGTGGATTACACTTAGCACAACGCACCAGTGTACTGTCCTCCGGAGTAGTAAACATGCTGCTGCTGCGCACCTCGAGACAGAGCAGATATACGTTCCAAAAAAAGCCAAATTTTGCAACACTTAAAAGACCGCCGATAAAACGCAATTCAAAGAACGCACATTATGAGAGCCTTTGATACAAGATAAAAATTTATTCTATATGTAGGTCAAACGAAAGTGTCCTAAGCGACGTAGTTTCTTCACAAAAGTTAGCTAAGTAGGCCATATCAACGAAACTACCGAATACGTCATCTGCGATACTCCGTCTTGTGCAGGCGATAATGAAGCTACGTTATAGCGGTGCGCAAACAATCACAGGCTGTACATTAAGCTTCGAATGATGCCTAGATTGTGCTGTATGAACAGGAACAACGCGCAGAATGCTGATGCGAGCATTGCCCGAAATAGCGCATTCGCTCAGCCGCAGTGGGAATCATGCTTGATGGCAGTACGCCTAAGCCTAACTTAAGTAATGCAAGACTAACTAGGACTAACGTAGATGTGCCCAGTAGGGCTGGAGCCTTACCACTGGATGGCTAGAACGTTGCAACAGACATACCTCCAGCAACCCGCTCGGCATCTTCCTTCCCGAGTAGAAAAACTTTCGACGCCATAACGAAATCTCGGAAGTCCTTCCGCGCAGCAACTGTACGTCGCTCATACAAAAACAGCCTTCGCTCATGTCTTTACTTTTGTAGTTGAAAGATGGAATCAGTCTTCAGCTTGCAGAATATCACACGTGATCGGTTAACCGACAAGCATGCAGCCACAATAATTATTTATACAACTTTGTTGATTGGCAGTTAATTGTCTGGACGCTTTGGTAAATCCGATGTGGAGACGTATTTAAAGATGAAGTTTAGATGAAGCTCAAGAATCGGATTTTCAGCCATTCCACATTCAGTCACGTTGTGTGCATCACGGCTCAGTGTGTCAGTAAAGTGCGTGTTTTTGGTTGGTTTATTGGGGTTTAACGTCCCAAAGCGACTCAGGCTATGAGGGACGCCGTAGTGATGGGCTCCGGAAATTTCGACCACATGGGGTTCTTTAGCGTGCACTGACATCGCACAGCACACGGACCTTCATCGCCTTCATCGTAATTCAGCTGCTGCGGCGGGGTCTTTCGGGTCAGCAGCCGAGTTCTGTAACCACTGAGCCACCGCGGCGGGGCTAAAGTGCGTGTTGTATATATGCTTCTATATGTATATGCAAGTATATATGCAGACAATTGGGCGGTGGCTGATCACCAAGGCTAGCAGCAATAAAATGTGGCACCAGCTATCACCTGCATCTCTTGAAGCAAATGTAGGTCCACCGAAAATTGGTGGATCAACGGCAGTAGGCCTTTCGGGCGTGACATGAACGGCTGCACCATTTTCTGACTTCTTATGTGCAGTCCTGTAAACTGCAGAGATAATTAATTGGAGAAGAAATTAACATTTAGTCAGCAGGCTGGACTGCCTCTTACAACACCTTGGCAAAATATTTTCAACCTTTCTTTCAACTTTTCATTTCGGATTAATTGACAATTTTGAGGTAGGCTAAGGAAATGAAAAGAGAAAAGAAAAATTAGTTTTTGTAAGCGAAAAACATATATCTTACACAAGAACTCCGTACAGCGCAGAGTTCATGCCTAGATATATCCTCAGGCATTTGGCATTATGACAGTGCTTTGGTTCGTGATCAAAGCTTTTCGCTCCGCTCACTATGAGCGCTGGGGGCGCTGCGATCGGCATGACAATCTTCAACGCACGCTCCCTGTAGCTACGGTCTATGAGATGGGAGGCAGCATGCTCTATTACCTATGATTTGCCAATATCCTCACTGGTCCGGACCTTATCTTTTTGCCAAGTGAGATGAAGCAAATATTACTTCTTCGGTACACTCACCTTCGTCTTTGTACCCGTCGGAATAAGTCTTCACATGGGTGATCTTGGCATAGACACGACGGGCCTCCGACGCCCGCTGCAGAAAAAATGCGCCGACCGTTTCGCTTCGGACGTAGCCGTTGGCTGCAACACGACGGAGATAAATTATACTCTACGCTTTTATTCACAACAGCAACAAGACAGAATAAAACAGTATGGGGCATAAGGCCGTGCTTTATAAACGTTTTAATGCAAAGATAATTCCTGGCTATAGTTTCACCCCTCGTAGTCCGCAGACTTTAGTCCATCCGTCCTCTGTCCGTATGTAGACTTAAGTTGTATCCATATATAGTTGGCATTTTTGCTTCCCGAGAATATCCCCAGTTCAGTGGGCGAAGATTTAACGCTCTTGACTGCTTACGCATCCTCGAACGCATCTTTTGGCGAAAAAAAAAACAGAGAAGTGCTTGTCGCAGACAACTTAAAGCGTCGTTCATAATGGGGATTAGATGGCGCCACCAAATTCTACTTTTTAGAGTGACTGTACATGTGTCGCTTCAGTATTGACGAATCGTTACCTGAGTCACTGATAGTTGAGCGGACGTTCTACAATTCTTCAAAGTTGATTGTCACCCTCCAGTGAACTTTAAGCTATTTCAATGCGTCTCAGTTAGTAACAAAAGCTGTTCGCTTCGATAAGTTAAAGTGCTTTGGAAATTTATTATATAATTATTTGCACCTGCACCTAACGAGGGCGAATTTTTCTTGACCAGCGTAGATTCGTAGAAAACATGCCAGAAGACACGTTTAGGTGGACGCTAACGAGTAATAACTCTCAGAATTGTGGAACGAAAGCACAGTTCTATTAAAGTTCAATATTCACTTGGACTATGGCCTTGTCATACCCCTTATGAAGAAGAAATCATGGGACTCTATATACTGATTCATCCAGAAACTTTCGAAGTCGGTAATGGCATCTCGAATAAGGAACATGAAAACCATTGTTTTACAATATTTTCCTGGACCGGGCCTTATGTTGCGGTGAACCTAAGAATCGCTCTTCACGTGTACCGAATGGTTTGTACAGATCGTGATCACGTAATGGCCTAGGTTAAAGTAAATACAATCATAAACGACGAAATCACCTCGGGAGTCGAATGACATGCACTTTCCATCCGGCGACAATATTCCCAGACGCTGATAGCTCAGTGACGTGGTGGCCTTGAGGCAGATCGTGCTTCCGCCCACAATGGCCGCCTCGCAGTTCCCCGACCGAAGGGATAGAACGGCCTGCTCCAGTGCCGTCAGCGTCGAAGAGCAGACCGTGTCTATTGCCATGCTTGGTCCTGGGAGCAAGGCAGAAGGGCGAAACAAACGCCGTGCTAGTTTAATAGTTCCTGTGTTCTTAGTGTAAGAGGCAACCTTCAGCAGTTCCTTGATGGAAGTGCGTTGTCCAGTGTGGCCTCAAGAGGGCTCATGCATTTCCTGTCGATATACAGGGTGTCCAAGCTGACTCTAGCCAAGGGTTAAAAGATAAAATATTTGAGGTAGGCCAGGGGAACAATGTACAGCCTTTGTCAAAATTTTGAAGCCCAGGGGGTTTGCTTCTGAAGCACGCTGTCTGGTTCGTAATGCATCTCCAGCGCTCCAAATTTGGTGAAGGTAAGAAGATTTCTGGTCCTGCCTCCCTCAATGGGTAGGACTACCATGAATGTCGCAGGAGACCCACTGCGAGGCTTAGAAGCAAACCCCCTGTGCTCTAAACTTTTGACAAAGGCTGTACATGCACCTACCAACCGGCTTGCGCATCATAAGCAATTTCTTGTTTTGCAATTAATTAATGAGTAATTAGGATAATTTTCTAAACGCGTAAATATTGACTTAAGGCAGCAAATATTGACTTTAGACAGCAAGCGTGACGGCGCAACTTGCGCCGTCACGCTTGCCGACTGGCTCGCGCGGGCGCTGCAACCACCGTCGACATATCGGCCTGCCGGAGTAATGGGGTCGGCGCGCCATACCAGCAGCTGATTTCGTTCACTCAAGCCAGGATTGAGAGCAGCACAATCGTGGCGCGCGAATGCGCTAGTCACGTGATTTTTTTTGTATTTCGCGTACTTTCTTTGGAGCTCGGAAAAAAGACACACGTGAGGTTTTCTTTATCGCAAATAAATAGAATGCGGGTTTCTGAAGGTGCTCTCCAAGTTTGCCATTCACATTTGCTGTCTAAAGTCAATAATTACGGATTTAGAAAGTTGATCTTAATTACTCCTTAATTAACAGCGACACAAAAAATTGCCTAGATGCGCAAGACGGCTGGTAGCTGTATGAAAGTTGTTTCCCTGGCCTAGCTCAAGTATCTTATTTTTTAACCCTTGGACAAAGTTAGCCTGGACACCCTGTATATAAGAAAGGCATGACCCTCTAATTATTGCCATCAGAGCATGAGCCCCTTTTTTAGGAAATTAAAGTAAGGCGAAAGGTCGAAAGGGCGAAGTCAGAGGGTAGAGCATGCTGACCTCGAGGGGTGGGAGCGAGTTGTGAGTGAGGAGGTTTAAGAAAGGTACTGCGCTTTTGCTGAACGGTGGCGGAATTTAAAGCTATGCTGTCGAGAGTGCACCTTACGCTCGGCGGCAAGGAAGAGACGCAAAAGATTAACGTGATAAAGTTCAGGCTCTGATTCGGCAGACAATCCTGCGTCGCCGTCGTCGTCGGCGTTGTGAGCGAAAAATACCCGGAGAAGCAGTTTAGGGGGGCCACCTAGGTCCCGTGACTATATGGCGTCGTTAAAACCTGCCCAGCGGATTATGACCCAATTGCCCACAGTAGCAGGTGGCAATTGAATAAATGATTGGTCGCGAGAGTTTGCTCTTCCCAATCAACTTGGGTCTCACAAGCCCCACCGACGACAGCACCTGCCATCGCAGGGCAGTGGCGCTTAGCTTTACCGATGTACCACAGCGCCAGGAACAGTATGAGGACGCCCAGGAATCTATGAATATAAAGTCGATAATGACCAATTCCGCATATATAGGCATTCACTGATTAAAACTATCGCGTCATACCCTTAAGGCGGTGCTAAGTGTCCCCTCGAATTTTTTCTTTCGACTTCCATATCACCCATCCAATTGCGCGCTGTCTTTAGCTCCAGGAAGATGCGCAGGAAGTACACAGAAGTTTATTTTCTGGGAGATACAGGGCCAGCTTTTGTCCCGCACCATATTACAACGCCGAGCTTAATCAAGACTCCACGACATTCAGCTCACTACGTTTGCAGATTCCAGATGTCTTGAGAAGGAGGTGCGGCAGGTTGGAAGCGAGCAATAAATGTGAATTTGTTTCATGGTTCTGAGGTTAGGTCACATTTTTGTTACGTTATGTTAGCTGGTGTGTAACGTCCCGAAGCTGAATATTGACTATAAGAGACGCCATAATCGAAGTTTTTTGTGGAGACAGTTTTCTGAGCACTCATCCCCTTTGCTGGGTACAACCGAAGCAACAACGGATCCTAAGCTCGGACCTCGCCGCATTCGACGTCGCCGGTTGGCCGTTTGGCGGTTCGATGCCCGGAATGTCTCTGGACGGAGACGCCATTCCCCGGTCAGCGCCCAGCACCTCCTGGCTGCATAACCAGGAGCTCCACTCTATCAGTGGCACAACCGATGGACTTGGATGAGCAGCTGACCCATTACCAAGGGGTGGGACACATATGCCATAGCACCGCTCCACCTGGTCTGCTTCACCATGTGAAACCTCCCAGCAGTTCATTCCGGTAAGTCAGAATTGATCAAGTTAGACAATTTCTAATGTCCTCAAACGGAAATCGCAGAGTTGCCGTCTGTGCCGTTTACCTTACCGGCTATTTTGAAGTGGCCGCTCGTCCATTGGCTACCACGCACAAGGGGTCACTCTTCGTACTGCACTCTGCCATTTTACAACATGCAACCCCGCGAGTGGTTGCAGTACAAAGTGACACAGGCCGTAAATTTTCTGATGATGCTATTCAATAGCTTTTCAATTTCTACACGCTAACTCTCCCCGTTGATTAGTGTGAGGCGAGAACGACTTCTAGCCAGCGTTGCATCCAAGTAGGCTAGTTGCTTATATATATTAAAATGAGAGGGCTGTAACTTGAGGGCAAGAATAGACAAGGTGGAATAATACAAACGACATGAGGCTGAATGCGCTCTGTAGACTCATGTCTTCTCTTTTTTCCACCATATATAGTCTTGTCTCAAAAATAGCGGACTCGAGTTTTAATATCCTATGCTACGTTCGAGCGTTGCGTGCTGTTTTGTATATGCATAGCAAGATCACAGCAGATCTACCGCAGCTCGGGCTACCATCCGTCCTGGGAATGGCTACTCCGAAGTTCATTCATGATCTGTGAATACAGACAGTGCATTATGGTAGGTGCACACTCCATAAGCTGCATGAGACCTGCCCATATTAATATGGCTGTTATTATTTAGCAAGGAAACTCGGAAATTTTAGGGTAATAAATACCCCGCTAAAGACTGACTGCGCCATAACTGCCACAGAACATCCCTCGTACGCCTGCCTTCAAACAAATATTAAAGGCAAGATCAAAAAGTTGACAAGACGTTACCACTGTGTAACACAAGGTTCATAAGTTTACACTTTGCGATTTGTGAGATCGACTTCATATCTGTACATCTCTAGAGCACTGTTTCTAGTTTCCCTACATAGCTGCTTTTAGACTAGCTCTCTTTTCCAGCCTCCCTCTCTAGGAGCGCGGCGCAAACCATGACGCTCTCCTCGGGTGGCAACTTTCAAACCAGCTGCCGCAGAAGGACCATGCTGCATTCCTGTGCTCTCGCCATGCCCTTCCTCCTTCTTCTACGGTAAGCACACTCCGGGTGGTTCCCGCGCCAACCAACCTCCACTTGCGCCTTATTTTCTCACCATGCCTTCTTCCTTCCTCGGTAACTACCCACGAAAAAGGTGACGAAGTCTGGCGTTTTTTCCGTTTTTTTCTCTGTTGTTTATTCTTGCCTCCATTGAAACTTCTCACCTTCACGTGTTATATTAGCTAAGATCTTTTGTTTGCTTGTGCCGCTTGTCTCATCATGACCTTGTAGATTCCACTTGTTCTTGCTTTCCTTGTGTGGTACGCCCCCCTGACATGGCTGTAAATATACGTTGCATCTGTACTTCCGAAATAAAGTTGTAAGTTCAGCGCTCCTGTCCGTCGTGTTCCGCCTTTTTGAAGCGAAAAGCTTCACTAGACTCGTCAACACCCCGCTTCGCGTGGGCCACCCCTGGGCGCCGCCGTGGCGCCCCTTTCCCTCCTCGCCACCCCCTCCTTTCTCCTCCTCGCCAACGGTCTACCCTTCGCCGCTGCCGCGCGGTCTCCGCCGCAGTCCCAAGAGAAGGTCCTTTCGCAAGGCGTTGCGATAACGCGTGAGCGGCGGCGGCGGCGGCCGTAGAAGAGGCGCAGACATTCGTCATGGAAGGAAGAAAAGAAGACCCAGAAGTGATAACGAGGGAGTTGGCTCAAAACCGACACCGCTATAGTGGTGCTCCCAGTGCCTTGTGCGCGAACTGCGACAGCCATGACGTCAAACAGAGCATAAATGCAGCTTTTCGCTTGTATATCCAGGCTTAACCAGAGCTAAGCCACTGCGAATTTTTTTTTCTTGTCCGTTGTGTTTTTTTGCGCTGGTTCGTTCAGGAACCCCCTGGTTGTGCCTTGCTGCACTATGACCATACCTTCCTCCTACCATGTTAAGCCTCCTCCTCCTTCAAGGGTAAATACCCTCCGGGTGGTTCCCATGGTAACCACCATCCGCTAGCGCCTCATTTTCTCGTCATACATTCTTCCTTCCGCGGTAACTACCCCCGATTAAGCCTTCCTATGCTTTCGGCGCATGCGCCTCCTTCCACGCTAACCATCTGTCGGATGGTTCCCGTGGTGAACCATCCGACATTCCTCCGCTGTCGTCATATCCTCCTCCTTACACCGTGATCACCCACCGAGTGGTTCCCATGACAACGCTTCCACTGGTTATATCGACGACTCTACGGCATAATACTATGATGCGAAACTCAGAAACACGAGCTTAAAAGCTGTCGCTGCAAAAGCACATACATGACAGTGTCTTGTCATCAAATCTCTCGATTAAAAACAAATGCTGTGAATCTACTGCGCATGTTTTCTTCGAGTGCGCCAAAGTATTAATCTCTTTAGATTTCTCAACTGAGGAATCATTCACATCGTCTAGCAGAAGTGAGATCTTTACGATAAGTTTAGCACGAGTAAGACACTTTTAGCGAAAGAAAGGAAATAAGTTATCGCTTCGGAGGCAACGAGTTGGCATTGGATGGCAACGCACACACCATGGAAATCGAATGAGTAAGAGATCCGGTTGGCGAACATCGCATGAGAGCTTCCCACGAAGCCGTATCCGTCAATCTTGTCCGCGTCGAAGCTGAAGGCCTCATGCGAGTCAGATGTGTAGCAACCGATGAAGACGCCCACCCTACGGCCCCGGAGCGCAGCAGGGTCGTAGCCAGCGTCCACGATGGCCTCGTACGACGTCTCAAGCAAGAGGCGCATCTGCGGGTCCATCAGGTGCGCCTGCTTGGACGGCACACCGAAGAACTCCGCGTCGAACAGGGACAAGTCACGGATCTTGCCCATGCGCTCCGGAAGGCCCAGGTGACCTGAGGGCGAGTAGGAACGCAAGCAACAAACTAGAGGAACCTGCAACGTCTCTTTGCAAAGGTCCGTTGGCACTTAATCGTGTGCGAACTGTTCATGCAGTGCGGCTAAGCCTATGGGTCGTGCAAACCAGTGAGGAAAGCGCACGCAGGGATGTACGGTGCCGTCCGCGCGGGGCATGAAGAAGACATACCGATTGTTTCAGCGAAGGTGGACCAAAATTTTCAAAAAGTTTTTTTATTGGGGTTTAACATCCCGAAGCAACTGAGGCTATGAGGGACGCCGTAGTGAAGGACACCGTAAATTTCGACCACCTGGAGTTCTTTAACGTGCACTGACATCGCACAGCACACGGGCCTCTAGAATTTCGCCTTCATCGAAATTCGACCGCCGCGGCCGGGATCAAACCCGCGTCTTTCGGATCAGCAGCCGAGCGCCTTAACCACTGAGCCACCGCGGCGGCCTTCTTTGTGTTAGGGTGTCTGCAGTGAACTGCCGACGTGTTTCAAGACTGATACGAGTTTCTGCCGAAAGTCATATATTTGTAATCTACAATCAGCGTTTAAACTACATACATTTATACAGAGCTTTTTACATGCATGCACGGCTACCGGGTCAGAGGCACCCTCACCTTTGTCCTGACAGCTACCTCCAGCTTCACTGCATCCGGATGGAATCGAGCTGAGACAACCACTTTTCAAGTGGCGACTCAAGCAAAAAAAAAAAAAAATCTACTGGATAATGGAGCATCTGATGCGACAGTTCTGAGAAAGCAGTTAGATTTCACCCTCGATTGTTCTGGTATGCTTTTGCTCCAATAAATGATTTTGCTTTAAACCGAGGCTTCACACAAGCGGCAGACTTTTTCTGGAAAGCAAGATGGGCAGATGTGGGTGAGGGGGTGGGGAGGCGCTCATGGAGAGTGAAGGTGGGGTGAAGAGGCGGCTGGTGGATGGCTCTTCTAGAGGGCCGCTGGCTTTCTCACTGCGTCTTTGAATTCGATTTAGCCGTCTCATTTTCGTTCCACTTCTGCTTGGGCTTCCAGTGGGTTGAGGCCTAGTGGTGGGCGAATAAGTGGCTTAGTGATTGGTGGCGTCTCCGGACGGTGACGGTGGGCGGTGCTTCATCAGGGTGCAGGCTTCACTCTCCGAGGCTGCCTACATACACCGGCATTTTCGCATTGTGACGTTGCCACAGCCTTCTAATTAAAAGTACGCACGTTTAGGCTGGAGGCCCATTTTAGAAATATAACATTGCTAACAGTACAAGCTGCGTAGAAGTTCGATCGGTTAATCTATGTATACATTTGTTCAAGAGATGGTATAGCACGACGCACAAGACGCAAGTAAGAACAGTGCAGATGGGATGAACGCTACGAGGAACTGCGAAGTGCATCGGAAAGCACACGCCGCAGTTGAAAAGTTCTCGCGCGCTTACATCCACAGGAAAAATAACCGCAAAAAATGATACATGCGACATTCAGAAAGTAAATGATACTCATTTAAGAAAGAAATAAAGGAGGCAGTCATCGCATGTCCAAGTGTCGTTTGCGTCATTTTCTTGCCTTTTGTTCCGTGTGGCACGCGATCTGTGCATGCGCGCTTTTCAGCCGAGGTGTGTGTTGCCGAATAAGTATCCCGCTTGCACGTACACGTGCACCAGAAGTAAAACGGGAAACGGCATGCCAGCGTGCTCTATCAGCAGATGCGCAGCAAAGAGCGAGGGTGCGTTGGCACATCCGGCTGACCCATCTCGATGACCTGATGCTCGCCTTATCCCCGGCGCGAGCGAAGCCACGCTGCTACCATCACGGCTCGGCTGGGGCGATTTCAGTGCTTCGAGCAAGGATTTATTGTTTTCCCGTATCGCGCAAAAAAATTGGCTCTGGTTAAACCCGGAGGATTGCGATAGCAACATCTGCGCGAAGCCATATATTGCTGCGTGAGCTACATTGCCCACAGTCTCGCCGTTTCGCGTGCTCTTGCACGACCATACTGCGCATGCGCGAGGAGCAAGTGACGTCACTACGCACAGCTGGCGTGCCGGCGGCCCCGGCACGCTAGCTGTGCGCCGCTACTGCGCATGCTCAAATGGCGAGCGCGGCGGCGGCACTAGAGATGTGAAGGCCTGAAAAAAACAATTCAATTTTGGGAAAAAACCGTTTTTTTTTTCG